>NC_064642.1:238657579-238937579 GCF_023864345.2 Schistocerca serialis cubense
CAATTTACAAAATCAGCAATAGCAACATACATAAAAACCACTGGACACCCTTTTGGATGCATATAAGAGTATTGTAAGGTGCTCCACCACTTCCACAAACCTCACACAATGAATTTAATGGAGGAGCTCAAAACTTTTGTATACCACAAAAAGCAAGGAGAAAAAATTCTCAATGACAAACTAGATAATGAATCAGTTAATTTCTTCAAATGTTTCTCCTGCATATGATACCTGTAAAATTTTCATAAATATGTACACTGCATCATTAGAGAAAAAAAGTAATCCATAATTTAGTAGTCAGTAGTAGCAAAAATACATTTAATAATTTACAACCCTACATATGTACACAATGCAATCCAATAACATTGTAACAACTTTGACTGTGTACAAACTCTTTGTGAAGCCATAGTGTCATAATATCTTTGTAACATGTTTTGTTAACAAACAGTGTAAGTGATGATTTGTGTGCATGCAATATTCTATATAGTGGAGGAGGCATAATACCTGTAAGTAGTCAAGCAAAAGTGCCATTTCCATCATTAGCGTTTAAAAACACTCACTGATTCATTTTGTCCAATTTCCTATTCGCAGTCTAATTTCAAAAAGGTACAAGAGAGTTAGAAAATCACACATGGAAACATCACGATACATATTCATGTAAACAAATGCACAAGTTCCCTTTAAAATGAGAATAAATTCTTGAAATGCACTGCGCTAAGTGTCAAAAAATATTTAAATCATAAAGATGAACTAATGTAACCAATGCGCAAATGAAAACATACCCACTCAGCGGTTTTGAAAAAGTGTAGATAGCTGCTAGTAAAGGCAGACAAATAATATACCATGTGATACCATGAGTGGAGGAACACATATGAGGTGTCAAAGTGTAACTTATCTAGTGTTTTTACTTCAGAAAAATTCGAGAGTGAATTTTTTTTTTTTTTTTTTGCAGAAAGGAGGAAACTTTAGCAGAGAAAACTATGAGGAAACTTGAAGCAGAAGCTGTAGCTCAGAACTGCAGTGAGACCACAGTCAGACAGCAGGTGATGTCAGCTCCTGTGTCATGAGACCACGAATGCCAAAATCAAGTCAAAATCCACCATATCAGCCACATCTGGTCGTCACCCATAATTGATCAGAACCTCTCAACAGTAGCAAGACTTCTGTGACACCATTCTAGGTGTCAATGCCCTGGGGACAGCCTTTGAGAAGCCGGTCTGGCCTGATTGACTTCCACTCCATCGATACACACTGACGATTACACCAGACCCTGATTATTGACCTGTTCCAGATGGTTCACGGTAGCTCACAAATACAGCCCTTCCAAGAATTCAGCACTGAGAATGAGCATTTAAATCCTGGTATACCTCAGTGTCGTTTTTGACACTGCAGGCCCATGCAAGGCACCTGCTGTTTGTCAGCCAGGATTCTTTGCTGTAACCTCTGCCACCACTGGGACTCAAACGATGGATGTATGCCTAGTTCAGGTAGTAGACACTGCCTTAGCCACCAGACCCTGCTGTTCAGCAATCCAGAGTTTGACTCCGGGCAATGCCATTGCCTTGCCAATGTGATTGTGCGACCTTCTTCATTAGAGAAGTTCTGTTGGCCACCTATAACCACAGCATGGCTGCATTCTGCCGTCTCAATTCGCCTCACACACTAGAGATGCCAGTGCAGTGCTCTGCCTTCAGAACAATGCATGCACACCACTTGCCATATACCAATGCCTGCAGCTATGAGGTCGGAATATTATGAAGACACTCTCGGCAGCACAAGACAGCAGTACTGAACCAGTAAGCAACTAGTAAGGAGTTGTTGTATCTTCACCAGGACTCACCTCTGCTGCTATCCACAACCCTCATCTTGAGCAAAGAACTCAGCCCCCACCCATCCTAACTTTCTCACTTTTACACCTCCATCCATGTCTAGTTCTACCACTTGTCAAGAAATTACTTTAAAGACCTGTCATCTCTGCTCCATGTATTTTCGTTTCAGCAGCCCTCCTTTTATTCAGTATTGTGTTATATCTCAGAATACTTGTGACATGTGTGAGCCATGTCTACATGGAAGCTATGAAAATAATGTTCTTTCAGACATCATTATTTTTATGGTGCCCATCAAAAAATAAATGCCACATTATATTAATTAACTGTATCTTAATTAAGTGAGTTCAGTTCACTGATTATACCGTGAAATATAAAGATTATTGCTTGGAAAATCCTTCAAAGTTAACATCAGTAAACAAATAAGAGAAACATGCAGGAATTGTCAGATTTCTCCACAGCAGAAAACAGTGTTCATAAAATTTTAAGGGATTAAGATACAGGAAGGTACTGTAAAATGAAATGGTTCTCAGCTTGTTTATCAGTAACATTTTTGATATTGTTGTTGCTTTATTATTTTTACGATAGCATCTTTCCTGGGAGTTAGACAGTACAGCCTGTATACTGCTTCAGTATATTCACCAGCTTAAGCATGTTGGATGCAGCAGGCTGAGGTCCAGGAGCTCCCTGTGTCTCTCGTCCAGATGCCACGTAGTTCCTGTGTGTGTTGTGTTCTTTCAGTATGGTTTGCTGGGCTGCATCATCCACCCCCCTGGCCATCACCTGGGAGCAGGCACTGCCTATTCCCTGGAAACGGCATGTAAACAATTGATGAAAATTATTCTGCTTAATAAAGATGTTAAATTGGATCTTTGCTGCAAATAGATGAATTATTTCGATTTAAAAGCAACAGTACTTCATGCATTGTGGAACTGAAAAAGGTATAGATATACTCATTATTTCATACAGTGATTAAATTTTTCAGTTCCTTTTATGAAGGAGAACCCAACGAGCAATGACCCAAGATAAACTCTCACAAAGAGAAGCAGCCATTAGCAACAGTCAGTAATTGTTGACTTTTAAATGCAATAACAGTTGGCCATTCAGATGTAAAACCTAACCAAACCAAAGGTTTTTCTGACTATGGTGGTCAACTGTTAACAATAAGATGAGGGTGCTTATAATTAAATAACAAATTAACCTCTGGAAGAAACACATTTCAATTTCCACAGGAGAGGGTAAAATTTGTTAATTGCACACTATGTTTTCCAGCTTACAAATGTTGTTCAGTGTGACAAC
The DNA here is from genome assembly GCF_023864345.2 of Schistocerca serialis cubense. Classification (NCBI taxonomy): domain Eukaryota; kingdom Metazoa; phylum Arthropoda; class Insecta; order Orthoptera; family Acrididae; genus Schistocerca; species Schistocerca serialis. The sequence continues at coordinate 238,660,705 of NC_064642.1, forward strand.
CAACTGCATCCATAACAGCCAGGAACTGCTCTAGAGACTGCTCCACTATTGCCCAAAACGTCACAGGTGCGATGTTGGCTACCTCCCACATGTGTTAGTGTTGTGTTGATGAAACATGTCCTTCAGGAAACCCATAGCCAGAAATCAAATGGGTTCAAATCCAGTGAACTTGGTAGCCATGCAGTTTGGAATGATTGGTCATTGATTTGGTTTTCTCCAAATGTGTCATGGAGCACCAAGTGACCTCATGATGCAGTGTGTGGTGGAGTTCCACCATGCATCAAAACAGTTGAGTCCAAAGAAACTTCCTCTCACAGAGCGTGTATCGCATGTTGGTGAATCAGACCACTGTAACGTGTGCCATTCGTGCTGCATGTCCTTGGTCCTTGGGGTCCAAATTCCTCCTACACCACTGTACCAGTACTGGGACTTTACAGTAAGTCATGGCACAATGCAAATCCTGCAGTGCTCAGTCTGAAAACCATTCATATAAAACTGGGCACCCATATGGTAAACAGTTTTCCATCTATACTGGCTCAAGCACAAAGTTTAATTATAAAGACCCTGAATATTGGCCAGATGGGTACAGATCATAGAATAATCATAAACAATGATTCAGCTACAGTATTTAGAAAAAAATTATTGGTGGAAAGCTATGGAAAAATGTGTAAAGCAGACAATGTAGATGAAAAATTTAACACTTTTTTAAATATATTCCTGAAGAACTTTGAGTCTTATTCTCTCTTAGAAGAAGCAAGGCTCAAATCAAACGGAAGCAAATAAGGGATGGATAGCTCCTGGGACTAAACTATCTTCTCCTAATAAGAGAGAACTCTACCTAATTCAGAGGAGAAACTGAGGTCAAGAGATGGAACTTTGTTATCACCAGTATTGTAAAATCATCAAGTATATTTTTAAAAAGTGAATCACATGCACTATGCTAAGAAAATCGAACAATCCAAAATAAGCCAAAAACAATTTGGAACATTATTAGACAAGAAACAAATGAATATAGTGATCCAAATAAAACCGAGCCCCCATAAAACAGCTTTGGTAGAAATGGTGAGACTTGCAAATAATTGGCCATAAATTCAATGATTACTTTCTCACAATGGCAGCAAACATTACACCACCAATAAAGAGCCAAAAACAGATGGGTTATAATTTACTTGTGCAGAAACTAGGTAGACCACCAACAGACATTAATTTCAAAAATATATCACCAAAGTAGATAATGAAATTCATCAGGTCACTAAAAACTAGTAACCTACCGGCTATGATTGTGTTTTCAGTAGAATATTAAAAAAATATCCTGACTTTATATGATTGTCATAATGCTACCTTCATTATCAATCAATGGCTCATGACATATTTCATGACAGACTTAAAAATGCTTTAGTAATACATATCCGCAGAACTATAAATAAATAATTTAATGAATAAAATAAACTAATTATGTGAACTTTTGTAATAATTAACTATCAATGAACTCCTATATATGAGTATATCATTTTTGCTTACATGGGCTAAGGTGAAGGTGGTAAAAACAACAAAAGTGCTGCAAATTTCTTCAGTAGTTGAACATAGACAGTCCAATAATTTGTTGAAACCACAAGCAATAATAAAAAAATTTCATTTTCATTTTATACCGATTTCTGTTATGGGTATTCACAAAAGTTGCTAGAAATCCTTGCAGCAAAATGCAAAGTCCCACAAAATAACAGCACAAATCCTAATTGTGGCTCGGTTAGTCAAAATTCAACTGAAATTGATTTTGTGTTACTACAACAGACAACTTTAAGATGCAATTGCATCGGGAAGTGAGAGTGAGGACCAGTAGATGTTGAAGAGGCCTCAGCAGAATGAGCGACTATCTTCTTCATGTAACATTAATACAAGACTTTTGCTGAGTAAACACTTTCTTTGCTTTAGTTGCTCTTCCCAAAAGATAGTTCCATGAAGCTAAAGAGAGTTAAGATATGAAAAAAGTTTTGCCATTGACTTCCAAGCTAAGACAACCAAATATACTTCTCAGCACAAAATATGTCAAAGAGATTTTTATTATTTTTTACCATAACTACATTTTAGCTTGTTTTTAGCACATAGCATTTCGTTTTTATTGTACAAACACTCTTACAGTGCAACACCTTCAAAGAGAAATAATGTACAAGTTTCAGATAAAGGCTGTCATTCACAGTGGGATCTAAAGAACATGAAGTGTGAATGACTGAATGAATTTATGAGGCAGAATTAGTGTCCAGTAGCTACAATCAGGACAAACATCAGTACTGATGGTAGACACATATAAAAGTACATAAACTTTCCTAATTAATAGTTCCATCCTCAGGAAAGAAAAATAAAATGTGCATATGGCATATTTGGTTGGGAATCACCTCCTGGGGAGTTCGGCTGCCTTGTGCAAATCTTTTTATTTGATGCCACTTTGGTGACTTGCATTTCAATGATTATGAGGCCAAAACACACCTAGTACCAAGCAGAGCCAATTCCTAATCTAGCTGTGAATCAAACAAAACCATGAGTTTCTGACCCTCAGTAACGAGAGAGAAGTAGACTGGGGAAGATTAAAAAGGAGGGTCAAGTACCTCAGACATCAGGATGAGAGGGATCCACTTGCTGTGATGACAAGGGTATACTTTTTTATTTTATCAAAATATTCTCTTGATGTACAGGTGTGTCCTTCTCATTCTGGAATATGAGTGAGATGCCTTTCTTTTTTACCCTTCCCCAAGCTATCCTCTCCTCCCTGTGGATGAAAATATTAGTTATGAAAACTAGGATAGTGTATGTACTTTTATATGAAACTATCAGCAGTACTGACATTTCTACTAAAGGTAAATCCTAGCCTGCAATTCCATCTCATAGTTTTATACTTTTCACAAGAGAATTTTCCTTTTGATACAATTGATTGAGTGAATGAACTGTTGCATACAACTTTATCTGTCTTACAAAATGGCTTTGCACAGAGAATTATTCTGTGAAGTATACTGTGAAAATACAGTGTATTTAATGTAATTAAACAAGAGCTTACCTGGTAAATGCAAAGTGTGTGGTCACTGCAAAGACTGCAGTAACTAGACTGTCCTGTGGTTTTGGTTAACAAGGTGGCAATGACCACTATTGCTAGGGTGACAGCGTTCAACCTGGCAACATTGAAATGTCATATAATAGATGTAGGGTGTCTACTTTACTGTTTAAAATTTTCACAATGTGTTTATCTCTTGGCTTTCTTAGTACCTCATTCTACCCTAAATAACAAAAAATTATTGCCAAACTTTCATTTATAAGAAGAGGCAATATAATTTTGATTTATTTGCTACATCCAAACTACATGCCTTTCTATTTATTTTACACTAAGTGACAGTCTCATATCCAATAGTTTCCATAAAATAGACCAAGTCACAAAAAATGATAATAATTTTGGAAATATAAAGCAAGTGGTATGAAAGTTAAGTGTGTTGTGACAGTAGTGCAGAACATACTACCACAGACAGACCAGCAGTGAGAAACTTACAACTTGTTCTCTGTCCACATATGCTGGTTTGAGAACAGTCAGTAGGTGTTGTAAGTGTGGCAGAAGATGTAATAATTAACATGGTATAATGGTGTCCAGGGTTACAGGGTGATTGGCACATTTCTGGCAGGTCGTTCACTGACAGGGCATGCCATATAGCTATATTTGTTTGTTGCGATAGACTGAAATATGTAACATTTAACACCTGATTTAGTAATCACAATGTCCAGCTAAGGAGAAATAAGGACATCAAATCACATCAAAGAGCAATATTTGCTACTTTGTATTTGAGGAGAAGTATCAAGGCGTCATCCCACTACTGATCTTGCGACTGCATTCTGCAGACTGTAGATGGGATGGTGTAAAGGTGGTACCTTTGGTAGAAAAAGCATATGCAGGCTGCCATCTTCTTTAGTCATTCTCTGTCTCTTGGACATCTCCACTGGCAACTCAGAATTTGTTAGGTAATTAGCACCAGAAGCACTGGTTCAATTTCTGCATCAACCTGCAATCTCTGAATGTTTACTGGTCAGATCATCTTATATTAACTGCAGTGATGACATTATGAAGTGACTGGACTCTCGTTAGATTATTTGTGTACATTCTACGTACCTACTCAGACTGTGAAACAGATTTCAGGTGCTGTTTTAACAGCACAAAATTTTCTGTTGCTGCTGACTATTCTATTGTACATTTTCCTTTTCTTTTATTGACATTCAGTGTAACATCAAGCAGTTTAATAAATGGCAGTGTACAAGGGGCGTTTGAAAAGTCTGTGCAAAGTCCGAGAGATGGCACCACTGGAGCGTATCACGGTCATGTTTAGTTAGTTGCATCTTTGGAAAGAACGCGCACCAAGTGTCAGTCGTATTGGTCTATTTCTTTGTGTCTGGCATTCGTGTGAATCAAGGAAGTCGAGTGATTGTCAAAAATTGGTCGAAAAAGAATTTTGTGTGGTAATTAAACATTACTTTATGAAAAGCAGAACGCCTCAGGAGACTAAAGAGAAGCTTGATAAACATTCGGTGACTCTGAACCTTCGATTACAACAGTTTATAAGTGGTTTCAAAATTTTTGGAGTATCCATATGGGCACAAGTGATGCTGAATATTCTGGACGCCCTGTGGAGGTTACAACTCCAGAAACCATTGATAAAATCCACAATATGGTGATGGATGACAGAAGAGTTAAGGTGCGTGAGATTGCTAGTGCTGTGGGCATCTCGAATGAATGGGTATATAATATTTTGCATAAACATTCGTACATGAGAAAGCTATCCGCAATGGGTTCCAAGGTTGCTACCGCTTGACCAAAAACGGAATCGTGTGAGGTGTTGCAAGGATTCTTTGCAGCTGTTCAGGAAGAATCTGCAGGACTTCAACCGTCGTTTCTTCGTTGTGGATGAAACATGGATACATTATTATATTCCTGAGACCAAACAATAATCTAAACAAGACGGTACCAAGAGAGAATCTGCACCAGAAAAGGCGAAGACCATTCCTTCGGCCGGAAAGGCTATGGCGAGTGTCTTTTGGGATTCGCAAGGGATAATCCTCATCGACTATCTGGAAAAGGGTAAAACTATTACAGGTGTATGTTATTCGTCGTTATTGGACCGTTTGAAAACCGAGCTGCAAGAAAAACGCCTGCGATTGGACTGCAAAAAAATCCTTTTCCATCATGACAATTCACTAGCACACATCTCAGCAGTTGTGGTCGCAAAATTAATGGAAACAGGATTCCAACTCGTTTCACATCCCCCCTCCCTATTCTCCAGACTTGGCTCCCTCGGACTATTATTTCTTCCCCAATTTGAAGAAATGGCTGGTGGGACAAAGATTTGATTCAAATGAGGAGGTGACTGCAGCAACTAACAGCTATTTTGCAGACTTGGACAAATGATATTATTCAGAAGGGATCAACAAATTACAACAACGTTGGACAAATTGCATAAGTCTAAAAGGAGACTATATCGAAAAATAAAAAAGGTTTACCTCAAACATTTAAGTAGGTTTTATTTTTGCATGGACTTCTCAAACACCCATGGTAGTGCAGAAACAACGTTGGTGCTGGGTTCGTTCAAGCTACTGTAGCAAATTATTTCACATCAATGTGAATTAAGAATGTATGGAAACAGCAAAGAATATTGCCATAAAATCCTCTCCAGCAACAAAATCTCATTACCAACAACAGGAAACATGTCTCCAGAAGACCGATGACCTCGCAGTTTGGTCTCTTCCCTCAAAATAACCCAACCCCCATGTCTCTAGAAATTTTTGGAACAAGTAGAGCATTCTTCGGCTTTAAAAACATGGGGGATATTAAAACATTGTGCTCACTGAGCTATCCAGGCATGACTCACAAACCAATGTCACAGCTTTACTTCTGTCAGAAACTCATTCTGCTGTGTGATGAGTTGTACCTGGATACCTGCCAGTAAACGTATAGCACATAAAAGGCACATGGGTTCATTTTCTGGTCTGGCACATAGTTTTAATATGCCAGGGTGTCTCAAATCAGTATTCACTCTGCTGCAGAGTGAAAGATCCACTCTGAGATCATGGAACACTCTCGCTAATGCAGCAGCAGCGGCAGCTTCTAAATCCAAGCTGTCTCTACACAGTCTGAAGTTTGTGGCAGAGGACACTTATTATTGTAATGCATATTAAGGTTCCAATCCATTCCATTCACATATGGAATGTAGGATGTGTGACAGCTTGTACGCCAATCTGCGATCCGTTATTCACCTGATTTTATTGCACAAGCCCCATACCATGGATACTGTAAGGGTTTGAAGGATAGTTCCAGTTTCTGCCTGAAAGAAGCTTCTTGAAGTTTCCATACAGGTTATCATGAAATCTATGTCCTCTTTATTCAAGTATCTACCACTTAAAATGTTTCGCTATTCCTGTCACACTCTCTCATCAGACAAACAAGCCTGTGACCATTCCCACATTGCTTCACTGTGTACCCTACATGCCCTGGTTAATCCAACCCAATATGTGTCCCTAACACTACAGCAGTATACAGGTAAGGGCAGTACAAAGGTTTAATATAAAATCTCTTGTGCAAACAAACTGCAGTTACCTGGTACACTACAAACGAATCATAGCCTTCAATTTTCTTTACTTACAGCTGAGCCTATGTGTTCATTCCACTGCAAATCTCCACACTGTTACTCCCAAATATTAGCTTGGTGCATAAGTTCGTAGTGTTTTTCATTAAGTTTAATAAACACAACACATACGTGTAACACAGACTTTAGTCATTAATAATATATTTTAGTCATTAATAATATATATAATATATTCTGCTGACAAATCTAGCGTAACTCTTCGATTATGCAATTATAAAAATCATGTGATTTTAAGGTGCAGAACTCGCTGAACCATGTTCGGAGCACATTCTCATCTGGAAAGGAAGTTTTGTGAAGGTTGTTTGATAGAGAGCATTAAAGTCTAAAATCTGAGGGTGTAACATCAGGTGAATAAGGTGAATGTGGAATGACTTCCCAACGCAACTCCTGTAAGATGATTTTTGTCAGTCTAGCAGAATGTGGGCAGGCATTATTGTGGAGTAGCATTACTTCACGCAGTCCTTCCGGTGGTTGTCCTTGGATTGTGTCTGTAAGACGTCTCAGCTGTTGACAATAAATGTCAGCAGTGATGGTTACATCTCAGAAAAGCACTTTGTAGTACAACACACCGTTGCTGTTCCACAAGATGCGTAGCACTATATTTTGTGGATGTGCACATGATGTTGTACGCGGAGTTGCTGCATAGTTTGGGCTCAACCTTTCCTTTCTTTTCCATGTGCTAGCATGAATCCACTGTTTCTCATCACTAGTAACGATACGGGATAGGAATGGTCGCCGGTGTTAACAAGCCAATTGATGATGAGTAAGCATAGATGCACATGCTGATTTTTGTGATTCCGGTTTAGAGCATGTGATACCCATACAACAGATTTTTTAAACTTTCGCATTGCATTCAAATTTCACACAATGATGGAATGATCACAATTCGTCATGCTTGCCAATTCTCGTTACACTAACATGAATCATTGTGAGGTTTATGCGTTTAAACACTCTTCAGCAAACCCATAGAGTCTTCCTGAATGTGGGCATCACTAATGTCAAAACGATCCTCCTTAAAATGAGAAAATCATTTTCTTATTGTGCTCTGTCCAATGGCATTATCCCTGTACATGGCACAAATGCTTCTAGCTGCATCCGCTGCTGTCACTCCTCTATTGAATTCAAACAGAATATGTCGGAAATGTTCTGATATATTCTCTTGGCATTCGATTTTCTAGCGTTCACAGCTCCACTCACTATCTCCAAATGACGAAATGATTACAATTATGTGAACTCATACACCAACATGCAAAACAAAACCGATACAATCTTAAGCACCAACCTACTATTTCAGCGGCATAATTAACTCTGGTTGTGACTCATTAATTTAGTAATCAAAAGATATCACACCATTTACGCTTTGTAAATGTGTAACTTTGCGTTCTTCTCCGTTAGGAACTAATTGCCAGCCTTTCACAATTCTGATGTGATTTAACTGGATACGGTTTTAGTGCTATTTCTACCGGGTATAATTGCTTCATAGCTCACTGCATCACGTGTGAAAAGACTGAGATTTCAACTAATACTGTCAGCTAAATTATTAATATATAACATGAACAACAGCAGGCATAACCTCAATGCTCGCACAGGACTCTCCATCCAGGATAAGGTGCTGCGTCCTACCTGTCAAGAACACTTCGATCCAGACACAAAACTGGTTACATATCCTAATCAAAGGTTTTCAGTGACATTAACCAATGAATCAATGGTAACAGGTGAAAATTTGTACCTACCAGGACTCGAACCCGGATCTCCCATTTAACACAAGTGGTTGTCTTAGCCACTTCAACCATCCTAGCACATTTCCCATCCAGTCCAAATTCTCGCCCCGTTACAACTAATGTAGCGTCACCTACACATGAACCCATCAATCACCATTTCAGATTCTCGCACGAAATCGGGCTTGGTGTATATCCACACTGAAAGAATGGATCATCATCACATATATCTGTGTGTGTGTGCATGTGTGTGTGTGTGTGTGTGTGTGTGTGTGTGTGAATATCAAGTGTGAAGAGCATGAGTTGGATTTCGTATGCTCGGCATTTGCCTATGGCAGTTATGAAATGATTCATGCAACCACCTTTGGGTGGCCGAGTGCATTTAAATTAACTTCCTAATTTTTGTCCATCAATAGAGGGTAGGAAGCCTGTGATTCCTGTCCTGAGCCACAAAAGCTTTTTTCTGTACTCAAGGTAACACGAGAGTGGGCCAAATTGGTCATAGTGTGGCTAAGAAACATTCAGGTGGTAGAAAGCGTATGTCGTACGACTTTGGACTGTCATTCATGCTCTGTCATAATGGAAACTCTGGTACTGATGTCGCCATTATGTGCTATGTTCGACATGATGAGCTTTGTATGACATATTTTATAATCGATTACTTTTTTTTGGAACTATTCAAAACTGACTGATAATCAAATCCGCTTGTCACATCCTCTCATTCTCATCATTTCAGCTACCCCATCAGCGACGGCGCCGAATGTCTGGGTCGACTGTGTAGGCCTAACTACCGTCTTTACGCTAATCTAAAGCGCCATCGAATGTAATGCGCACCCCAATTTTAAAAATTAAATTAATAAAAAAATGAATTTTGGCACACCGCTGGTAGGGTATTTTCCTATTGTTGAAATTTGTTTTACAATACTAACGTTATTTCAAACATTAGTGAATGTATACAGGGACTATAAAAAATAACAATAATTTATTTTTGAGTTACTCATTATGGAAATAAGTTACATTTTCATTATTAAAAAAACGCCTAACTTAATTACCTACAGTATTCAGTGGTGGAGTACTTATTGCTGTCAGAAGTAGGTTACCTTGTAGTGAAATTGAAGTAGATATTTGCTGCGAAATAGTATGGGTAAGTGTTATACTTGACAAGCGGACTAAACTATTAATTGGATCGTTTTAGTGAGCCCCAACTCGGAAGATGTAGTTGCTGAACAGTTCAAAGGAAACTTGAGTCTCATTTCAAATAAGTACCCCACTCATACAATTACACAGGCCAACGAAAACATTTTTTTGTAAACTTTTTTTACTTTGATAGTTGATTTTTATAGATTTTATGAGCTGAATCCAATTCTAGCCTTAGTTTATGTATCACCCATAGTTTTAGATCAATATGCTTTTTATTATATAGTATAAAAATCCAATGCTATATGGTAAATGGGGAAATTAATGAAACACAACATAAGCATGGTTTGTATTTACAGTAAGCTACTTAAAACAATGATAGGTGTAATAGAAGTTTCACTTGTCAGGTGGAATTGCTTTTTATTTTCTTTCTCTTTTTTCTTTGAAGCTTCTTTTGTAGCTTTTTCTATGATGAGTCGCTTGTTGAACTTCTCAGTGAAGTGGACAACATTGTCCCCCACCATGTTGGTTTTCCTGCGACCTTGGCAGCGTTTTTCCATCACTTAAATGTCCTGGTGAAAACGCTCTCCTTGCTCCTCACTAATATCTCCCACATTGTCCAGGAAGTAATCACGGTGACTGTTCAAAAAGTGAACTTTCTGGCTCAATAAACATCCAAAAGTTTTAAACTTCTTTAGCATTTTGGGCCTTTTTCATGTCCTAAGAACTTTGTAACGACTTGCTTGAATGATACCCATGCTTCTTTCTCATTTAATATCATTGTGGATTCAAAGTTAACATCAAACATCAATTTTCTAATGTCGTGTTCGACAAAGTCGCCTTCTTTCAGTTAGCTTCTGAAAGGTGTGGAAACTTTTGGCAGAGATGCTTAAACATGGTCCATCTTTAGGCAAAGGCTTTACAAACTGTTTCATTAGACCTCACTTTATATGTATAGGTGGTAGGAGTACGTTTTTTGGATCTACAGGGTTTTTGGGTAGAATGTTCTTCTCACCAGGTTTTAAAGACTCCCTCACAGGCCAGTTCTTTCTGCACAAGTGTTGATCCCTAGCCCTACTGTCCCATTCACAAAAGAAACATGGAAATTTGCTAAAGCCACCTTGGTCACCAAGGAGCACGCACGTTACTTTTAGATCGCCACATATCATCCAACCATGAGCAGCACTATTTCCAGGTTTTCATAGCTTTCTTTCATATGTACAGAATTTCCAACAGGTACAGATGCATGCATGTTACCATTGTATAATAAAACAGCCTTTGAACTAGTTTTGGATGAATCAATAAACAGCCTCCAGTGTTCCTTTTTGTATTCAATACCAAACTCATTCATTAGACTGGGAATGTCTGAGCAGTACACTAAATCACCTTCTTGTTGAAAAAACTTGGAAAATTGCTGCTGTCTCTTTCTATACATGTATATGCTGGTTCCAACTGCCAATAAGTTCTTTTCTTTTAATCTAGAGCCAAACAATTCAGCTTTTTCTGTCGTTAAGGACAGATTCCTAACCAAATCGTTAAGCATGGTCTGAGTAAACAATTTGGGCTCTAGACTTTCTGTATTAAAATGGAATTCATCATCATCTGGTTCATGTAAATCACATTGTAATCATAAAATACTTCTGTTGGAATACAAATTAAATCTTCTGGTGGTACAGGAACCTGCAAATTTACACCATGCCCTTCTGGTTGGATGGAGGCCAGAAGGTTAGGGTAGCTTATTACCTTCTAGATTACCTTCTTGTTTTTCGAATTATGACCAGTAATATCAACACTGCAAAAGTAGCCATCATTGGAATGATTTCTTGGCTCCCTCCATATCATAGGAACAGCAAATCTTAAGGCTTTTTTCTCCTTTTTGGACCATTTTCTCAGATCATCAACAGACACATAACATACCTTATGCAGTGTGCAAGATTTATCTTGATCACCAGTTTAGATCCAAAGTATGATAGATAAACCTTTTTCACAAAGTCTGTAATGTTTCTTTGGTGTTTTGTAATCGAAAATTCACCAAAAATATAACTAAAACTGTCAGTAGAGTTTTTACAACCACAATTAGACATTCTACTGAGCACATGTACAGGAAATGGGAAAGTGAGGTTAGGTTGACAGTAAACAAAACACCATCTGTTTAATAACACAAAAATACGGTAGAATTGACATTTTATTGCCAGCATATGCTTTTCAGCAGTGCTACCAACGTCATCTACATTCATTAACCTCCTTTTTAAATTATTTTAACTATATATAAGCTGTTAAATTCTTTAAAAAATCGCTTAATTTAATAAATTTAACTGTAAAATGTGAAGAAATGGTGGGTGATACAGTTTTTTAAGTATCATATTTGGATTTTTCACCCTAAAAACATAAGAATAAGGTATTTTCAGCAAAAAAGTTTTTCCATCATTGGCCTGTGTTAAAAGTCGGCGTCGACTTCAATCTACCCTCGATATGCTGGAAAAATTATACGTTTAAAGCCGGCTGCAGGCAAAAACCGTCATCCAAAATTGTGCTGAATGCTTTCTCAGAAAATTATTTTGAGCAATTAATTCATAAGCCCATTCAAAGCGTGAATGGTTGCTAAAGTATGCTTGACCACTTAGCAACAAATAACCCTGGACTAATAGGGAGTATCGTGACGAATACAGGTATTTGCAACCACAAGGCAGTTGCTGCTAGGCTGAATACCATATTACCTACAACCATCATAAACAAATGCAAAGTATATCTGTTTAAAAAAGCTGATAAAAATTCCATTAACATCTTTTTAAGAGACAGTCTTTACTCCTTCCGATCTGATCATGTAAGCATAGAAAAGAATTGGAATGATTTCAAAGAGACATTATCGACGGCAATTGAGAGATATATACCATATAAATTAATAAGTGATGGTGCTGATTCCCATGGTACACAAAACGGGTCAGCAAGGAAAAAAGCATGACAAATTTAAAAGAACGCAAAATCCCCAAGACTGGAAAAGTCTTGCAGAAATTGGAAAGATAGCGCATACTTCAATGCAAGATGCTTATAATAATTTCCACAACGAAACTCTGTCTCGGAATCTGACAGAAAACCCAAAGACATTCTGGTCATACGAGGGTGAGTCAAATGAAAACCTTAAATATTTTCAAATATTATTTATTGTGCAGAAGTGGTACAAAGCTGTATCACTTTTCAACATAATCGCCGCCACACTCAATGCAAGTCCTCCACCGCTTACAAAGTGTATAAATTCCTTTAGAAAAAAATTCTTTTGGTAGTCCGTGCAACCACTCATGCACCACGTGGCGTACCTCTTCATCAGATCGGAACTTCTTTCCTCCCATTGTGTCTATGAGTGGTCCAAACATCAGCAATCCACGTTGCTTTGATTTGATTGCAGGCCACAGATGATTTTTTAGGAGATACGTGTGTGATGCACTGGTGAGAGTGGTCCCTCTAGGCATGTAATGCTCCAAAATGACGCTCCTTTCGTCCCAAAAGAGAGTCAGCATAACTTTCTCTGCTGATGGTTCTGTTCGAAACTTCTTTGGTTTTGGTGATGAGGAATGGCGCCATTCCTTGCTCGTTCTCTTCGTTTCCGGTTGGTGGAAGTGAACCTAGGTTTCGTCCCCAGTAACGATTCTTGCGAGGAAACCATCACATTCTCGTTCAAAGCGCCGAAGAAGTTCTTCACGAGCATCAACACGTCGTTCTCTCATTTCAGGAGTCAGCTGCTGTGGCACCCATCTTGCAGACACTTTGTGAAACTGGAGCACTTTATGCACAATGTAGTGTGCTGACCCATGACTAATCTGTAACATGCTGTAATGTCATTCAGTGTCACTAGGCGGTTTTCCTTCAATCTAGCTTCGACTGCTGCAATGTTCTGTGGAGTCACAACTAGTTCTGCCTGACCTGGACGAGGAGCATCTTCCACTGAAGTCACATCATTTGCGAACTTCCTACTCCATTCGTAGACTTGCTGCTGTGACAAACATGCATCACCGTCGATGAATTTCGATAGGTTTCACACTTTCAATACGCAAAAACCGAATAACAGAACGCTGTTCTTCCCTGGTGCAAGTCGCAAGAGGGGCGGCCATCTTTATACTGATACTGCGACGGTATGTGTGCATCTGCACTATGCTGCCACCTACAGGCCATCCTGCACGCTGTTTGTAGCACGCTTACCAACTTACAGGATAACAGCGCGAAATTTCGATTTGTTATTACAAATTTAAGGTTTTCATTTGACTCACCCTCGTACATAAAGCATACCAGTGGCAAGACTCAATCAATACCTTCACTGCGCGATAACAACAGTGAAGTCACTGATGACAGTGCCACTAAAACAGAGTAATTTAACTCGGTTTTCCGAAATTCTTTCACCAAAGAAGACGAAGTAAATATTCCTGGATTCAAATCAAGAACAACTGCCAAGATGTGAAACACAAAAGTAGATATCCTCTGCGTTGCAAAGCAGGTTAAATCACTTAATAAATGCAAGGCCTCGGGTTCAGATTGCATACCAGTCAGGTTCCTTTCAGAGTATGCTGATACAATATCTCCATATTTAGCAATTCACAGAAAGATCCGTACCTAAAAACTGGAAAATTGCTCAAGTCACACGAATACCCAAAAAGGGAAATAGTATAATCCACTGAATTACAGGCCCATAACACTAACGTCGATTTAGAGTAGGGTTTTGGAACATATGCTTATCGAATTAATTACCTCGAAGAAAACGATTTATTGACAGATAGTCAGCACTGATTCACAAAATGTCGTTCTTGTCAAACACAACTAGCTCTTTATACTCATGAAGTAATCAGTGCTATCGACAGGGGATGTCAAATTGATTCCGTACTTTTTGATTTCCAGAAGGCTTTCGACCCCGTTCCGTTCAGGTTGGTGATGATTCTTTGTTCGAACCGATAGAATGCAGTGTTTTTCTGTATGGCTTGAAGCGTTTACACTTCTGTAAGATAAGAAGGTATTCAAAATGTTAACTCGTGAAAAAAAGCGTTGTGTACAAAATCGGCGTTTTACGATGTATTTTATCCATCCCCCGGACGTTACGAATTTGTAGAGACGTTCATTTTTGAAACTTCCTGGCAGATTAAAACTGTGTGCCCGACCGAGACTCGAACTCGGGACCTTTACCTTTCGCGGGCAAGTGCTCTACCATCTGAGCTACCAAAGCACGACTCACGCCCGGTCCTCACAGCTTTACTTCTGCTAGTATCTCGTCTCCTACCTTCCAAACTTTACAGAAGCTCTCCTGCGAACCATGCAGAACTAGCACTCCAGAAAGAAAGGATATTGCGGAGACATGGCTTAGCCACAGCCTGGGGGATGTTTCCAGAATGAGATTTTCACTCTGCAGTGGAGTGTGCGCTGATATGAAACTTCCTGGCAGATTAAACTGTGTGCCGGACCGAGACTCGAACTCGGGACCTTTGCCTTTCGCGGGCAAGTGCTCTACCATCTGAGCTACCGAAGCACGACTCACGCCCGGTCCTCACAGCTTTACTTCTGCCAGTATCTCGTCTCCTACCTTCCAAACTTTACAGAAGCTCTCCTGCGAACCATGCATTTTTGTTATAATTATGCCGCCATAACCTGAACAGAATTTATATCTTGGACCAGGAGGAAATGCCTCGTACAAATAATGAAGAATACGTTAAGTACCCGAAGATAGGTCTTCAGAGCTCTAAATGCATAATGCTCTGTAATAAAAACAACTATTTTTCACTCAAGGCGGCTATTCTCCCTTTACATTTTAGCAATGTAAATCAGTCACAGTGCCAACAACTCAGCGGAAACCTGAACCAGGATGGTCGTTGGGCGTATGAACCCAGTACCTTCATGTGCCTCAATCATTGAGCCACTCAGCTCGGTGATCGCTTTAATAAGCAGCGTAATTGCCATCTTTGAAGAAAGCAGAAAATAATGTTGGCGTGCTCCGCGGTATAGCCGTGCGGTCTCAAGCGTCTTGTCACGGCTCGCGTGGCTTCCCCCCATCGGAGGTTCGAGTCCTCCCTCGTGCATGTGTGTGTGTCTGTTGTCTTTAGCATAAGTTAGTTTAACTTAGATTAAATGGTGGGTAAGCTTGGGGACCGATGAACTTAGCAGTTTGGTCCCATAAGACCTTACAAGTTTCAAAGTTCAAATGTTGGCTTGCATGCTCTGAATACAGTACGCGCTTACCCACCTGATGGTGGATCCCATTTTGGTGACGACCGCCGGATCCTCGACAATATGTTTCTGAACAACGTGTGACCGCCTTGTGTTCGGTATAGGAGCTGCACGAATATATATATCCATATCTTCATGGTGATAAGAAATCATTTGTCCTCGCAGCATTTCAAGGTCGATACCTAACTTCTGCTTAGGACGCTTAGTGACAAGGCGCTGATATAGCAAAACAAAGATAAGCATGTCTTCAATTGCCGGTTTTACACCTAGCGTTCAACGCGATATGACCGAGGTAATTATTGACCCGGAAACGACGACACGACGTCAGCCACTCTGTATCCAAACTTGTTTCCGTCTGGAAAATGCAGAACAGAAGTGAAACACAAAGAAACAGATTATATAACACAGTACAAGGCGTTTTCGATGGAGTTATTCGTTTAATACAGTCAGCACGCCAGCGCTACAGCGGTACTAAGTTTTGAGACGATGGTATAACAGCTGAACACTGAAGACTACGTGTGAGTTTCTACAGTAATTTTCACAAATGTACAAAAGAACAATCGTAATAAATGGTGATCCCTCGGGACGCAATAGCAACTGAAAGTAACGCCAAATATGTTGTTACAAAAGTGTTTTTAACAAAATTACAATATATAAACTAATGTTGCAGCACTCGGCTTGAGTCACTTTGTAAGCAATTCAAGGTGCCGAAGCCTCTATATTCACGTTAAGTGCTTCGCATACTGCTGCACAAGCAGCGCTTGAGGGTACTTTGTACCAATATTCCGACGTCCTATTCTATTCCTTTCGCATACGAAACCAAGGAAAATGACTGTCTATATTCTTCGGTATCTTGTTTCATTCTTAATGTCTCTATGAGAAATGTGCTATGGAGATATCAGAAATATTGTGCGGCATTCCTCGAATGCCAGGTCTCTAATCAAACCCAACGGGGTTTCGCAGTGACAACGACGTACTTTCTTCCAAAGATTCCACTTTTATAAAATAAAACATTGTCCACTGTGCGCTGTAATTAAAAATTCATTATTTACAGCGTACAGCGAATCATGTTTTCTTTTATAAAGTGTTTAGAGGCTGTGCATCTTCCCAGGAACAAAATTTTAATGGCCATTTTAATAGCCTGAACATCTCCCTTACATTTTCGTTGGAGTGTTATAACCCGGAATAACACAATAAATTTACTACTTAATATAAAAATGAAAAAGCTGGCATACTATGCTTACTTTCATTCCATAATGTCACATGGGATTATTTTTTGGGGCAATTCATCAAGCCAAGCTAAAGTTTTCTGGGCACAAAAACGTGCAATAAGAGTTATATGTGGTGTGAACTCAAGAACATCCTGCAGAAGCCTGTTTAGGGAACTAGGGATACTAACTATTGCTACCCAATATATTTATTCCTTAATGAAATTTTTCATTAAAAATATATCACTTTTTCAAACCAACAGCTCAATTCATGGAATCAATACTAGAAATAAGAATAACCTTCACAAGGATTTAAAGTCACTTAGTCTTGTACAAAAAGGTGTGCATTATTCAGGAACACACATTTTCAATAACTTGCCAGCAGCCATAAAAAGCTTAACAACCAATGAAATTCAGTTTAAGAGAAGCCTAAAGAATTTATTAGTGGCCAACTCCTTCTACTCCATTGATGAATTTCTCAGTAAAACCAACTGATTTATACATACATATATATATACACTCCTGGAAATTGAAATAAGAACACCATGAATTCATTGTCCCAGGAAGGGGAAACTTTATTGACACATTCCTGGGGTCAGATACATCACATGATCACACTGACAGAACCACAGGCACATAGACACAGGCAACAGAGCATGCAGAATGTCGGCACTAGTACAGTGTATATCCACCTTTCGCAGCAATGCAGGCTGCTATTCTCCCATGGAGACGATCGTAGAGATGCTGGATGTAGTCCTGTGGAACGGCTTGCCATGCCATTTCCACCTGGCGCCTCAGTTGGACCAGCGTTCGTGCTGGACGTGCAGACCGCGTGAGACGACGCTTCATCCAGTCCCAAACATGCTCAATGGGGGACAGATCCGGAGATCTTGCTGGCCAGGGTAGTTGACTTACACCTTCTAGAGCACGTTGGGTGGCACGGGATACATGCGGACGTGCATTGTCCTGTTGGAACAGCAAGTTCCCTTGCCGGTCTAGGAATGGTAGAACGATGGGTTCCATGACGGTTTGGATGTACCGTGCACTATTCAGTGTCCCCTCGACGATCACCAGTGGTGTACGGCCAGTGTAGGAGATCGCTCCCCACCCCATGATGCCGGGTGTTGGCCCTGTGTGCCTCGGTCGTATGCAGTCCTGATTGTGGCGCTCACCTGCACGGCGCCAAACACGCATACGACCATCATTGGCATCAAGGCAGAAGCGACTCTCATCGCTGAAGACGACACGTCTCCATTCGTCCCTCCATTCACGCCTGTCGCGACACCACTGGAGGCGGGCTGCACTATGTTGGGGCGTGAGCGGAAGACGGCCTAACAGTGTGCGGGACCGTAGCCCAGCTTCATGGAGACGGTTGCGAATGGTCCTCGCCGATACCCCAGGAGCAACAGTGTCCCTAATTTGCTGGGAAGTGGCGGTGCGGTCCCCTACGGCACTGCGTAGGATCCTACGGTCTTGGCGTGCATCCGTGCGTCGCTGCGGTCCGGTCCCAGGTCGACGGGCACGTGCACCTTCCGCCGACCACTGGCGACAACATCGATGTACTGTGGAGACCTCACGCCCCACGTGTTGAGCAATTCGGCGGTACGTCCACCCGGCCTCCCGCATGCCCACTATACGCCCTCGCTCAAAGTCCGTCAACTGCACATACGGTTCACGTCCACGCTGTCGCGGCATGCTACCAGTGTTAAAGACTGCGATGGAGCTCCGTATGCCACGGCAAACTGGCTGACACTGACGGCGGCGGTGCACAAATGCTGCGCAGCTAGCGCCATTCGACGGCCAACACCGCGGTTCCTGGTGTGTCCGCTGTGCCGTGCGTGTGATCATTGCTTGTACAGCCCTCTCGCAGTGTCCGGAGCAAGTATGGTGGGTCTGACACACCGGTGTCAATGTGTTCTTTTTTCCATTTCCAGGAGTGTATATATATATATATATATATATATATATATATATAATGCTGTAGAGTGCAGTAATGTGTTCATTGTAAATAAGTATTATAGTAGTTGTATTACACGTTTATTACCTTATAAATAAATAAATAAACTTTTTTATCTTAAATTCAGTGCATTAGTATTTGTAAAATGATTCTTTCATTTGTGTTCATTAAAAATGAAGTTAAATTGTACTTACACACACACACACACACACACACACATATATATATATATATATATATATATATATATATATATATATATATATAACTTCTGCACAATTTCAGTGCAGTAATGTGTTCAATATATATATATATATATATATATATATATATATATATATATATATATATATATATACATGTGTGTGTGTGTGTGTGTGTGTGTGTAAGTACAATCTAACTTCTGCACCATTTCTGTGCAGTAATGTGTTCATTGCAAATAAGTATTATAGTAGTTGTATTACACGTTTATTACCTTATAAATAAATAAATAAACTTTTTTATCTTAAATTCAGTGCATTAGTATTTGTAACATGACTCTTTCAGGTAGTGTTAATTAAAAATTACGATCATTCCACTTGGGATCTGTGGAATGGTACATTAACTTATTTGTTTTAGTTGTAAATATTTGTCATGTATTGTTGTTTTTCTGACATGTTCTACTTCCTGGAGGACCTCCTCACTACGGATCACTTGAAATGAAAGTAAATCTAATCTAATCTGATCTACAACCGTTCTTCGATCTGTTGACACAGCACCAATACTGATAATTCTGTTACCAAACGGCAAGTTGTAGATGAACACTTCATGACAAATTGTATAAATTGATGGTGGTTATACGAGTTTCCAGGAAGTGCAAGTGAAATACAGGATTCGGCGGAAATTATAATTTCGTTGATGTACTAAGCCTGTTCTAAGCCCAGAGCGCAGCCAAATCACAGTCGAACAGCACGTCCACCGCAGCGTGGCACTTCCGAGTTGTGGAGCAGAAACATAGCACGATGAGAACTGGCTTGCAGACGTCAGGAGCGGCGTTAAATAAGGTTCCATGGTTAATGGAGCGGGCAGTTGGGGTCGCTGTATATTCTGGGCGCCCAGTCGCTCAGCGTAATGAGTGACCAATCGCTGTGTTTTGAAGCGCGCGCGCGAATGCGGCCTGCGCACGGGGAGGTGTGGCCGACAATGCATTTCGCGGCCGCGCGTAATGGAGCGCTCCGCTGTTGGATGCGGAGATTTAATAGTGGTGGATACCACAAGAGGCTATTCTGATATATTAAGATTGCACAGCGCATCTCTGAATTCGTCCGAAATCTGGGACTCGGAGCACTATAGCAACATTTTAGAAAGAAGGAAGGTTCGCGTTTAATGTCCCTTCGAAGACTAGGTCTTTCGAGACGGAACAGAAGCTCTGACTGGGGAAGTATGTGGGTGTAATTCGGCCGCGTCCTTTTCGAAGGATCCATTCCCCAATGTGCCTTAAGCGATATAGGAAAACCACAGAAAACGTAACTCTAGCTGACTGGACGAGGATTTGAACTAACGCCCTCCCGGATCCGTGTCTAGCGTCTTGCCATTGTCTCAGCCACCTCGATCGGCCAAGAATTAGTCACATTAACGTGTTGTATGCTGTTTCTTTTACGGATGCGGGACACTCTCCTAGAATCCTTTAAATGAAACCAAATCTACGATTCGCATTCTTTGCTACTAATTACACTTCTTTTTCCCAGTATATGTCGTTTCATAATATTACCCCTTAATATTTAAACGACCTTATAATTGTTAGGCATTCAACAGTAATCTTGAAAAGGGTACTGCCGAGTGCTTCCTATCTGTTATGATCATTATTTTTGCTTCCATCTGCACTTAAAGAGAGCTGTCTTGGAGTATGTGAAGTGTAAACTGCAGCAGTAGCGAAGATTTTGAGAGTGTAGTTGACTGGCTCGTGCAAAATTATACCAATGTGCTACAATGTAGTTGTCTATAGCCTTTTCGCATACAATGGTAGTAATTATAACTAAATGGAATAATTATATTAGTTTTAAATATATAACTAGAACTGTTTAAATATATTTCAATTTTATAAATGTGATTGTATGCTTTCCCGGCGTATACAGCTGGTGAAGAGTTCTCGGGCTTCCAGCCGGGTGGCGGTGTCTTCAAACAGCGACATTTCGACGAGTGACATACTCATTATCTTCTGGCGAAGCGCCGAGACTTTGCGGATGCACCAGGGTGCTATGCCGAGCCGGGAGCTATTGGGATAGCGTCATTAAAGAATCAATAGAAATACGGGTCCACGAGAACCTTGTGAACAGGGACGAAGGCTATCAACTGAGCGCGGCCTGGAATCCAGCATTAGCTGCAATACGCCAGGAACGCAACAAGAACCGTCCAGCTCACGAGACGCGATCAGAATGCTCTGACGGAGACACGAACGGCGCACCCGCTTCCCCCTCCACCTCGCCCGCCGCTCCTCTGGACCCAGCCTCCCGCGGCCAGCTGGTGGGGGGCACACCGTAGGTATAAAGGGACCGGCATCCGCAAAGTCTCGGCACATCGCCAGAAGATGATGAGTATGTCACTCGTCGAAACGTCGCTGTTTGAAGACACCGCCACCCGGCTTCAATTTTATAATTAATAGTTTAACACTGCGAAGAATAAAATAAAAAAAAAAGGCGCTGTCTGCTGGAAACGAACCCACGTCCACTAATTATCAGTCTATGATTCAGACCATCCCCCCCCCCCCCCCCCCCTTGGGGATGAGGTCACGGGCCACCATGTCTCCACCCTCCCTTTCCTAGTTTTTTTTATTTGAGATTTTTTTGTGTCTATTGATTTTTAACGTTTTTCAAAGGCGCTAAACACAACATACAGAAACTAAAGCTGCCATTCGACACATCAAAACGTAAAAACGGCTCCTAACCCTCCTAACTCCGTCTAGAAAAAACGGGACCCTGCAATGGCCCTGTTGGCGTGTATCCAAGTCGGCTTCTCGTTAACTTAAAAACTATATGTAGTCTCCTGAATACATCAGGCTTGAACGCTAGTTGCTGAACGTTGAGCTATCACCTCATTTCACTTCTCATACCCGGAACACCCCAACTAGCCGCAGGGTCCGTGAATAACGGACCTAAGTAATTGGAAAAACATGTTCCATAATTCACGCAAGATATTTTCTTGCTCTTGGAATATGTACCACAAATCTATGACATTCTTGTCATCGGTACGATACAAATAATACGTCGCCATCCCCTTTATCCAGTTTACGGCATTTGTCCTGGCGGTGGGAAAGAATACTTTGTCCGGGAATAGTAGGTCGTCAGCTTTGATTGCCGTGTGCGCCGTACACAGTAATATGGCCAGCATTTTCCTCGTCAGAAGCCAATAGTCGATTGCCTTGCAACAAACCAAACGTTACTCG
The DNA here is from genome assembly GCF_023864345.2 of Schistocerca serialis cubense. NCBI lineage: Eukaryota > Metazoa > Arthropoda > Insecta > Orthoptera > Acrididae > Schistocerca > Schistocerca serialis. The sequence goes on from NC_064642.1 coordinate 238,683,015, forward strand.
TCGGAGTCGACGACCACGCAGTGGGGGCACATCGGCGTGTCGACCAGATGAATAGAGTGCAGTCGTTGATGCTTCGTGAATTCGCCGTTCACCACTATATACCACAATGTGTGTAGCTCTGTAGGGAGAGAGGGAAGATGGACCACTCTCCATATTCTCTGGCACTGTATCACCGGGTACTTCTGTTCGGGCACATTGCGATATTGTTGCTGAAGGAAGCTTTGATATATGTCTTTCGTTGTGGGCAGCCTGGACTCCGGCAGACTGTCCTGAACGTAACTTTAATCGATGAAGAAATCCCGAATGTGTGCGAGCGGTGCCGTGATGTGGCCTACATTGACTGGTGGACAGACTGAATGGGGAGCCACTTCGTTGATCACAGCGCCCATTAAGGTGACGTGATCGGTTCTCCAATAGCGTTGCACCGTACTAGGAAATATCGCACGCGCCCTGTTCTTCAAGTTTACGAGTCAGATGCCTCCTCCTCTCGGTGGTAGCGTCAAGGTAATCGTAGCGGATTTTGAAGAGGAGGTCAGAATTTACGAAGTGTCCGAAGGCCGACTGTAGTCTTGACGCGGTCGTGGTGGGCAACGGCAGCATGTGTGCCAAGTGACTTATTTTCGGTGCCAAGTAGACGTTGACATAATGTGCGCGCTGGGACATATAAATGGTGCGCAGTGCATGTTGTCGTACCAATGCGCGAGTCTGTCACAGTAGGCATCGATAATTATCCGCCGCTGTACGTCGTATGTTTCCATGGAATACCACTTCCAAACACTTAAGTGTAGGGACCTCGGTGATGGACACTGCTGTCCCTGGTGGCAGCCCTCTGCCCACTTCCATACACCGGGTCTTTCGTAGGTTGATGACACTACCCGCAACCGCTCCATACTGCTGGAGCCATTCCAGCGCCGCCTGGATTTCGTCTCCTGACTCGACCAAAAGAACGACGTCGTCGGCGTATGCGCCGCATTGGGAAGAAGCGGGCCGTAGTTGGACTCCTTCAAGTCGTCGTCGGAGGCCGTGTAATGCAGGTTCCTGAGCGACTGCAAATAAGGTGGCCGAAAGTGGCCAACCTTGCTGCAATGAGCGCTGGATCGCGAAAGGTTTGGAGCTAACACCGTTCACCAAGACTCTAGAGTTCGCGCCATTAAATAATCACGTTTTCGGCCATCTTATTTGCAGTCGTGTCCACAAACTGGAGGGGGATTCGCATCCGTTCCAGGACCCCTCGTAGGAACGCATGGTCCACTCGATCACGGAGGATACGTGCAATGATTTTGTAGTCTCATTCAATAATGTCAAAGGCTGGTAGTCTTTTGGTCTCTGACCACCAATTGGTTTTGGAATGGGTGTCATGATACCCTCTGTGAACTCGGTAGGGACACGTAAGGTAGGTGTTAAGAGTTCACTATACATCTGTACCCACATCGGTCCCATCAGAGGAGCAAAGGTGCTGTAGAACTCAAGAAGGAGCCCATCCGGTCCAGGTGATTTGTTTAACGCACCACACATTAGGGCAGTGTCCAGATCACCTACGGTGATTTCAGCCACAAGGCCGCCCACTTCAGTGGGATGCTCGTCCGCTGGTATTTCGCGAAACACGTTTGCTGATCCTGCTCTGTCCAGCTGGTCCTCCACATGGAAACTGCGGTAGTGGTGAGCAAAAGCACGGGCAATATCCTTCTCTAATGTCGCCCGCGACCCATCGGCCCTTTCGACATCCCGTATAAGTGTACGTCGTCGCTGCCTTCTTTTCCTCAGTATATGGTGGAATGACGGCCGTTCGTTGCGTAACCCGTCGAGCATCCTCGAACGTACTTCAACTCCTTTCACTTTCACTGCCGTAAGACGCAGCAGTTGTGCTTTGATACGTTGGACAGCCTGCTGACGGTCGGCAGACGGTAGTTGTTTCGCCAACTCACGTAGGGCTGTGAAATAAAATTCGGAAGTCGCCCGTTGCCAATGTGACTTACCTTGGCCATATCGTGTGAACATTCTGCCTAAAGTCGGTTTGACGCAGCAGAGCCACCATTTAAATGTTGAATCGTACGAACGTTGACGCCGTTGACAATGGCGGCCATATGACTTCAACCTTTCGTAATCAGTTTTCGTCCTGCGGGTGGGTGGATAACGTTGAGATTCCATGGTTCCCTGCTGCGCCATGTCTTCTGTCGTGGCAGAGCGATGGTGCAGATGTAATCCTGGTGATCTGTAAAGGCCGTAGGCCATATCTCGGCGTCAATTGTCGCCTTGCATATCCCACGTTACACACCCTATCTAGTCGACTAGCTGAGTGGCTTCTAAAGTACGTGTATCTGCGGCTCTCGCAGTGCGTCATTTCCCAAATGTCATGCAGTGTAAGACCCCGGACCAGCGTCTGTAACGCCGGGCAAGGAACGAAGTGTGGTCGTTGGTCCTCGCGCCGCAGAACGCAGTTAAAGTCGCCGCCGACAATATAATTCTCCTGACGTCCTCGAAATAGCGGAGACACTTCCTCTGTGTAAAAGGTTGTGCGTTCGTGTCTCTTGGTTGAGCCAGACGGTGCGTAAACATTCACCAAACGTAAATCCCCTAGAGTCAGGGCAACACCATGGGTCGATGGTAAGTATTCCACATCTTCCGCCATTATTCCTTCTCGTAACAGTATGGCTGAGCCACCGCTACCGTCGTAACCTGTTAAAAGATAGACGTCATAACCGTAAAATTCAACTGGGGCAGCGTTAGGTACCTCCTGCAGAAAAACTATGTTGACGTCCGCTGCCCGCTGCATATCTTGCAGCATTTGTATCTTTACTGTACAAATACGGTAGAAGTGTGACATCTTATCGGTTGTGCACTGCTAGTAATTCACGCATCTAATGATCGGCCGTCGACTGAGCATTCTTTCTGGACCAGGACCACACGACACGGCCTCATTGGCTGCCATGGGCAAGTTTCCCTCCCGACTCGTTGGTGGGAGCCAATGATTGAACGTCGGCCTCCTGCATCTCATCAGTTCGTTCCATTTCTTGTGCCCAATCTCCTAATGCATTGGTGAGAACTCTCGATGTTGACGGGCGTTCATCTGCAGGTGAGACCTCATCCTGTTGCATATCTGTATCCAGCGCGTCTATTTGATGTGGCGGCTTCTCCACGGTTTGTAGCACCGACGCTGTGGATGTGACGTCGTCCTGCCCTGGCAGAGGAAACGAATCTTGGTCGATTCGACTGTCTTGTTCGTCGCCTCGGTTGTGGTGCTCGTCTTATGTGGACAGCCGTCCCTTCTTTCGTTTCTTCGACCGCTGTTTTCGTGGTGGAGCTTCCACGTCTGCTGAGGGATACTGTTTAGTGTGGTCCTCTTGCGGACCTGCTTCCATATCCGAAGATGGGTTCGACTGGAGCGTGGTAGGACCGTGGATCCGCAGCTATTGTGGGGCGTCTGGCTGGTGGTGTGACAAGGCCATTTGCACCGTCAGTGACGTGGGATCGGGGGCTATGTTTGCAGATTCTGCGGGAAGGGGCTTGTCATGCGCGTCGCCCACGTCGTTCCGTAGCGCTTCCACGTACGTAATAGGAAGCGACGTCATCTGCTGTGCCGGCTGCCGGGTGTCCCGAGGTAGCTGTACTAGACGTCGCTGAAAAGAGACAGTTCGGACATGGCCTTCCTGCCTGCAGCCAGAGCAGGTTTTCGATTGACCATCGTATACAGTGTGGACCATGGATCGTGACCGTGCCAAATAAGTGTCAAACGAAAAAACTACAAAGAACGGAACTTGGATAGCTTGAAGCGGGAAACCAGATGGTGCTATGGTTGGCCCGCTAGATGGCACTGCCATAGGTCAAACGGATATCAACTGCGTTTTTTTTTTAAATAGGAACCTCCATTTTTATTAAATATTCGTGTAGTACGTAAAGAAATATGAATGTTTAGTTGGACCACTTTTTTCGCTTTGTGATAGATGGCGCTGTAACAGTCACAATCACATGGCTCACAATTTTAGACGAACAGTGGGTAAAAGGTAGATTTTTTTCAATTAAAATACAGAACGTAGGTACGTTTGAACATTTTATTTCGGTTATTCCAATGTGATACATGTACCTTTGTGAACTTATCATTTCTGAGAACACATGCTGTTACAGCGTGATTACCTGTAAATACCACATTAATGTAATAAATGCTCAAAATGATGTCCGTCGACCTCAATGCATTTGGCAATACGTTTAACGACAATTCCTCTCAACAGCGAGTAGTTCGCCGTCCTTCAATGATCGCACATGCATTGACAATGCGCTGACACATGTTGTCAGGCGTTGTCGGTGGATCACGGTAGCAAATATCCTTCAACTTTCCCCACAGAAACAAATCCGGGACCATGGTATGGTGCTTCGACGACCAATCCACCTGTCATGAAATATGCTATTCAATACCGCTTCAACCGCAGGCGAGCTATGTGCCGGACAACCATCATGTTGGAAATACATCCTCATTCTGTCATGCAGTGAAACATCTCGTAGTAACATCGGTAGAACATTACGTAGGAAATCAGCATACACTGCACCATTTAGATTGCCATCGATAAAATGGGGGCCAATTATCATTCCTCCCATAATGCCGCACCATACATAAACCCGCCAAGGTCGCTGATGTTCCACTTGTCGCAGCCATTGTGGATTTTCCGTTGCCCAATAGTGCATAATATTATGCCGATTTACGTTACCGCTGTTGGTGAATGACGCTTCGTCGCTAAATAGAACACGTGCAAAAAATGTGTCATCGTCCCGTAATTTCTCTTGTGCCTAGTGGCAGAACTGACGTTCAGAGTTGTCACCACGCAATTCCTGGTGCATAGAAATATGGCAAGGGTGCAATCGATGTTGATGTAGCATTCTCAACACCGACGATTCCCGATTCTCGAACAATTGGTCTGCTACTGATGGGCGGATTAGCCGCGACAGCAGCTAAAACACCTACTTGGGCATCATCATTTGTTGCAGGTCGTGGTTGACGTTTCACATATGGCTGAACACTTCCTGTTTTCTTAAATAACGTAACTATCCGGCGAACGGCCCGGACACTAGTATGATGTCGTCCAGGATACCGAGCAGCATACATAGCACACGCCCGTTGGGCATTTTGATCACAATAGCCATACATCAACACGATATCGACCTTTTCCGCAATTGGTAAACGGTCTATTTTAACACGGGTATGCCGGCCGCAGTGACCGAGCGGTTCTAGCACTTCAGTCCGGAATCGCGCGACTGCTACGGTCGCAGGTTCGAATCCTGCCTCGGGCATGGATGTGTGTGATGTCCTTAGGTTAGTTATGTTTAAGTAGTTCTAAGTTCTAGGGGACTGATGACCTCAGCTGTAAAGTCCCATAGTGCTCAGAGCCATTTGAACCGCTTAACACGGGAAATGTATCACGAAGCAAATACCGTCCGCACTGGCGGAATGTTACGTGAGATCACGTACTTATACGTTTGTGACTATTACAGCGCCATCTATCACAAAGCGAAAAAAGTGGTCCAACTAAAACATTCATATTTCTTTACGTACTACACGAATATGTAATAAAAAATGGGGGTTCCTATTTTAAAAAACGCAGTTGATATCCGTTTGACCTACGCAGCGCCATCTAGCGGGCCAACCATAGCGCCTTCTGGTTTCCCCCCCTTCAAGCTAGACGAGTTTCGTTCTTTGTAGTTTTTTCGTTTGATGCTTATTTCGTGAGATATTCGGCCCGGTCACTATCAATGGACCACCCTGTATACCGATGGCTCGGCAGTCACCTATTGCCACGTAAGGTGGTATGTGCTTCTGGAGTTCAATTCTTATTTGACGCACTCCTCTGAGTACGTGATACGTCTCTAGGCTGGTCCATTCCTCCGCAGCATGATTAAGGACCGTGCCGTAAAGGCGAAGAGCTGAGATAACCATGTCCGCAGGAAGTTCGAATACACCTACCGTTCTCACTCCTTGACCGGCATGATCAGCAGAAACCACACTCACGATCCCGTCGGCGCGGCAAAAGCGGTAACCGTCGGTGGATCGACGGGTTAGTCTCTCCCATGCTGCCTCGTCTATGAGTTTTAAGTATACGACGCTGGCCACTATTCATAGGTGAATTCCTATCAGCTCCCGGGTATCTAGTTTTACCACTTCGCGCATGAAAAGTTCGACTTCGTGTGCTTTTGGTCTTGTGTATTGTGCGTCGAACGTGAACTTGGTGTCGCCTTCCGGTATGAAAGAGCCATCGTGATTTGTAATAGTCTCACGGATGTAAACAAAGCTCGCGCTAAACGGGGCACGGCCGCTGCCCTAGGAGCGTCCGAGCCGCTACAACACCGAAGACGGACTGGTGTTCGCCTAATGGAAACAATGTTACATGCAACTGGTTGCAAATAAATACCTCAGTTGTCGTTAACATCTTGTTTATTGGCTTTCTTATGTACTGGATGTATCAAGGCTACATTCCATTCTCCTGGGAGTTTTTCTGCTTTCCAAGTTTTCTCAAAGATTAATTGTAGCTAATTTTTGCAATTTTTGGCAGAGACCGTTAAAAAGTTTTGCTGTAATAGAGTCTTCTCTACCAGCTTTCTAACGTTTCTCTCAGTATCTTCAATTTATTTGATAGCTGGGGTAAATCTTTTTCTAGATTTTCAGGAGTGCTTGAGTATTCGAGCTTATGGATTGGTTCTGAGTATTTAACAAGCTCATCAAAAATTTTGCAAGTATTTCGAAATTTTCAGTGTTAAATAAGACAACTTCTGTTGTTATATTTTTATTTGAAGTGCATCGATCTAACACTTTAAATCTCACTCTCTCCGCCAAAGGTCTGTTTGTCAAAAAAAAAAAAAAAAAAAAAAAAATGGCTCTAAGCACTATGGGACTTAATATCTGAGGTCATCAGTCCCCTAGACTTAGAACTACCTTGTAAGTAGGCTGTTTATGTTTTCTTATTGGTAACGCCACGTAGCGCTCTGTATGAAAATCGCTGGCTGTGCTGTGTGCAGTCTGTGGCTAGTTTGCATTGTTGTCTGCCATTGTAGTGTTGGGCAGCTGGATGTTAACAGCGCATAGCGTTCGGCAGTTGGAGGTGAGCAGCCAGCAGTGGTGGATGTGGGGAGAGAGATGGCAGAGTTTTGAAATTTGTAAGACTGGATGTCATGAACTGCTATATACATTATGACTATTAAGGTAAATACATCATTTGTTCTCTATCAAAATCTTAAATTTGCTAACTATGCCTATCAGTAGTTAGTGCCTTCCGTAGTTTGAATCTTTTATTTAGCTGGCAGTAGTGGCGCTCGCTGTATTGCAGTAGTTCGAGTAACGAAGATTTTTGTGAGGTAAGTGATATGTGAGAAGTATAGGTTAATGTTAGTCAGGGCCATTCTTTTGTAGGGATTATTGAAAGTCAGATTGCGTTGCGCTAAAAATATTGTGTGTCAGTTTAAGCACAGTCACGTATATAATTTTTCAAAAGGGGACGTTTCGTATGGCGACCCTGCCAGGATACCTAACTGGAATCTACTGATTTTTTCTTGTAGTTTCTGTAATTAGTGTAGCTTTTGTTTATTGCTAGCATGTAATTATAGAGAGAATTTCATTTGTAGTTGCAGTTTTTTATTGTTGTATTTCGCAGCTGCGCTTGCAATTAACTAGATATTATTTTCAGTGCTATGTTAATGTGTTCTCTTATTTTTGCTCTTCAAATTATGTTTTTCTGTGTTGTCGTGTGAAATATTGTGACAATAATGGCGTGTGAAAAACGTAATACTAGGCTCCAAAGTAAACTGAGAAATGATAGTGAAGACGAAAGCAGTGTGTTAGCGCCACCGTGTAATGAATTAATTAATGTTCAACATAGTAATTTGGTAATTGTGCATAGGGAAATGGAGCGGGTGGCAAACAATGGCGTAGGCAGTGAAACAATTAGTGAACAGGGAAGCAATATCGATCGATTGGTCGGCAATAGCTCGCCTCAGGAATCCGAAATGACAGGACACAATTTTGCAAATACCGTAGATTCAGGTTTTGCGTCCTCACCGTTTTCTCAGATAAGTCAAGAGACATTTTCTGCTTGTCAAAATGTGAATGTTGCCGGTGCAAATGCACTGCTGAAAAGCGTAGAGGAACAGATTCCAGACACTAATGCATTGTTATTACAGCTAATGCAACAAATGGAACAAAATCAGAGACAAACACAGCAAAAGCTTCAAAAGTTTAGACACAATGTAACAACACCAGAGACAAACACAGCAAAAGCTTCAAAAGTTAGACACAATGGAACAAAATCTTCAAAAGTTAGACACAATGGAACAACACCAGAGACAAACACTGCAACAGTTAGACGCAATGGAACAAAATCTTCAAAAGTTGGACACCACACTTGAACAAACACATGAAGATTTAACTACTGATTTACATAAAATCGAATCGAAATGTCAAAAAGTCTGTAACGACGTAAAAACACAAATTTGTGAGCATTTCCAACCTATTTTTTCGCGTCATGAAAATGCATTACAGAATCACGAAGCAGCCATAAAAGAACTGCAAACTATTGTTCATGAAAATCACGACACCTTGCAAGCTAAAATTGACTCAGTTGCATCTACCGATTTGGTTATGCAACTTGCAAAAACTCAGGAAAACTTAAAGGACACAGTAGATACGATTTCAACACAAATGGACACTCTGAAACTTGGTTCAGAAAAACACACAGAGGAAATAATTTCACTAACGGATAAAGTAGCCGAACTTTCAGATCAGTTCACTAACTTATCTACAAAGGTAGATGATGATCTGAATGACACAAGACCTGTAGCCATCACTGACACAGAAGAGTATGAACAAATTAAGAAATTCAAACAAAATCAGAATCAAATTAATATGCAACACAAAAGAGTAACCCGTGAAGTACAAGATTAGTTGGCACAAATAATACAAAAATTACATATTTCAGAGGACACTCACTCTCCAACATGGGAAGAGGGAATTAGAAATACGGAACAACCACAAAATAATAACACAGGACACTTCGGAAATTATGAAAGAAATTGGCAAGGCACACCGAATTTTGAGATGGAACCGCCGCAATGACGTAACAATGACCGATACGCTACTCGCCGACATGATGATTTTGACTATAAGCTGTTCATTACTACACGTAAATTCAAAACATTTAAGAATTCTGGCAACGACATTCATCCACAAGCATGGCTTCATAAATTCTCTCATTGTTTTCTTCCCAACTGGTCGTTAGAACACAGATTAGAATTTATGTGTGGCATCTTAGAGAATGAACCAGCTGAAAGAATGCGATCGGTCATTCACGATTGTCACAGTGAAGGAGAATTTTACCATGCGTTCCTCTCAGCATATTGGTCTCAAGCTACACAAGACCTATTAAAACATAGCATCATGATGATGAAACACTTTGAACAAACTGAATTTTCCAGTCTTGTGAAATATTTTGAAGACATGTTGTACAAGAATCAGTACCTGTCAAATCCATACAGCCCCTCAGAACTCATCCGCATTTGCTTAGTCAAATTACCTTAGCATTTACGACATATTATTTTGGCAGGACGTTGCAAAGACGACATTGAAGCTTTTCAGAGACTCTTACAAAAATTAGAAATTGACACTGACAATCACGGAACGCGAAAACAGGAACACAACAATTACAGGTCACATCCGTCGCAATTCCGCGATGAAAGAAATAATAACTGGACACAACAAGGCTATTCTCACAACACAAATCGTGACCAAAACAGACACCACCCGTATGACAACCGTTGGCACAGTAGTAAGAGTTACAGAGAAAGATCGCATTTCCGTAGTAATGAATATAACAGAGACAATCATAGAAACAGACAATATGGCAACCACAACTATTATTATCACGGGAGACAGAATAATGTCAGACACAATGGTCCACCGTGCAGTGATAATTCAGGGAGAAATTCTCCACCACTTAACCGACAAGAAAGAAACTACAGGAACTACCGACAAAACGACAGACCTGAATTCTATCAGAACTGGCGGGGTTCAAACAGGGCAGGGCCCTTTCGACAAGGTGAATTTGTAGAAGTTAGGTCTCCTAATCCCAATAACGACACACACCAACAAAGAGACAGACAATGACTCACACCGCAGGCAGCCACGTGCGCCGGCTGGGCTTGAGAAAAATAACATAGACGCTAACCTTGAGAAAAATTCCAGTATTCTTTACCGACTTATACCGCATGATAACTGCGTTCAAGTTGAAACTCTGAGTACTATGAAGAGTAAAAGATTGCACCACATTTCACATGTAAAACCGTTTATTGAAAGATAATCTACTTTTTAAGTTTGTCTTTGCCATAAAACTTTTCACTTCACATTTCTAGTATGCATTGTCAGACTTAGAATCTGTTAACATGCAACAATGTTTGAAGTTAAATATCCAGTCAAGAACCAAGAGAACTTATTTAAACAGAAATTACGAATACATTGTTATTGTGGACAGACGACACAGTGTTATTGTGTGTGTGCATTTTTACTTGTTAGTTGCACGATTACGTAATGACTATAAGGTTTACGTACTTAGAACATAGACTGGTACTGCTAATGAGATATTAATGCAACATTTTGGTTTACTTGAAAATACATTCTGGATTTAAAGTACTTTCTGTGAGATACCAGATGACACAGTGGTTAGTTTATGTGACAGCTACACGATTTTATCACGACGCTACTAATGAGTGGCAATTTACAATGTTGCTTTTGCAGTGTTTCTGTTTTATATCTGCACAGTTTTTCTGTATTATTCTGGAAAGTAAAAAATGTTTTAGTAGTAACTTTTGTGGTATAGCTACAATGAGACAGCCTTTTCCGTGGCACAACAATACGTTACAGCACAGTACTTTCTTCATCATGGCAATAAGCGTAATAACTAAGATATCTATATGCAAAGCATTTCACTTTTGTTTATCATGAGGTAAGTACATTGGCTTCTGCAGAACTTAGCTTTCGGAGGACAATAACTACGACACTTCCACAGAGATTATGTTGCAACAAGACGCACAGTTTAGTGCTACAGTACACGTATATGAGTGATTAATTTTATACTTAAAACATTTATTTTTAAAGATTTTTGAATTACAAAGAAAGTTTTCCGTGATACATTTCATTCCATTGCTGTAATCTGTAACACCTGAGGGTATAATTACATTAATCCTCAGGGGGGTACACGCTTACTTTGTGTACCATGTGTTTGGCAAGCACAAGGAGCCCTAGCTAATACGGTATTTGCTTATACAACTTTACACATCGGTACCATATTTCTCTAATACACAAATTACACAGCTATCTGATCATTTAACTGAGAGACAAACTTTTTTTACTACATCAGTGACAAATGTTTACGTAATTACACAGTTGGATAACCTCACACTTATGAAATTGTATTTTGTCTGTACTTTGTGAACTGTTCATATTTTTTTGGAACTATTGTGATACTATGAGAGCTTTGAATGATGTATTTGATATGGGATCATGATTTTAAAGTACGTTTGAGGTAGATGACACTAATGAAATGAGCAGAGAATTTTTTTTAGGTTTTGAAATTATTGGAGGAAGCCACGACGATTTTGAGAGTTGTCTGAGGTGTTATGATGTTATTATTACGATGACTATGTGTATTATGCTGTTGCTGTTTATGATCAATAAGCTGATGCTATATGAGTTATTTGAGTATGCTACGTATCTGTTATGATGAAATATTGAAGAAGTGTCGACGAATATGTATATGTGTAATAAGGTAAGGAATAATGAGTAGTGGTTAGGGACTCTGACTTGTGAAAAAGTATGTTGGAAACCAAGAATCGTACTTTAAGAGTTATGAAATGTGTCTAAATGCGTGATTGTATCACAATGCCGACGAATATTTTTTGGACACTGTTATATTTATAGGATTCTCGAACTGTGAAATTTTAGTAGTGCAAACTGGTGTCATAAATATTTCGGTAAGAAAGCCAAGTGACCTTGACGTAATGTATCTTGAGCGGCCAGCTGTGTCAGACACCTGGAAAAAAAGCCATTAGTGTGTGCCTTTTCAGAGGCACAGGTAGAAAAAAAAGGGAGGCCATTATCCTCGCTATTGACATTTCTTTGTAGAAAGCATTGCAAATACAAGACGCTCAAATTTGAAAACATATGATTATACTGTGGAGCTCTTAATTTATGATATTTACTAAAATGCCTAATGAAACAATGGGAAACATTTCACGGCTATTGTCTTGCTAGTTGAGAGAAATGCCATATGGCTTGCTTTATGTATTTATTTACTCATTTTGTTTAATATCCAGTTTCTAGCTGCACTGCAGCATTGGTTAAAATAAAATTTAATAGATGTACTAATATAGTTATTTCATGCCTACAGATCCAGTCAATTATAAATTTATGATCCACTTCCAAGAAAACGAGGGACACAAAAAGACATTTCCCTTCACAGGAATTGCATACATAATTTTTGTCAATGACTGGGTAACTTATTTAGTAGTGTAAGTTAAGGTGATGCATCACCCTAGTGTTAAGATGTGACATAGGTATTAAACATGGCCAATTTTACTGTAATATTTTTTCTGATTGAGCTTTGTCATGTTTAGATATAAGTTATTGCATTTGCTGCTGCTGTTTGCCAGGCATAATGTTACAGACTTTGACTTTGTATTATGCTGTTAAGCCAGTTTTACTATGGATTTATTTTTCTTGTTTGCTGCACAGTGCCTTTTATTAGTTGTAATATTGCAATTGCTTTGCCAATTTGAATTTTTTGTCATTGATGTTTGTGTTAATTGTTTTGTGCTGCTGCATTGCCTCATCCCTTAGTTTAGCATCTGAGCTCAGTAGCTTTAAGTTAGCTTAAGAGGGGGTAGACTATATAAGAGAATGAGTTGCGATGAGTTGGAAGATATGCATTGAGAAGTTATACGAAAAAAGTACAGAAAGCAGGTATAGGTAGGATTTTCTTGGAAATAAATAATGAGGTAAGAACTATGTGAAATAAATTCAGAAAGCATGCTTGGTTAGGATTTTCTTGGTGGAAGCAAAGGTTGAAATAAGACGAAAGATCAATGGAATGAGGTTTTGGGTTGGACTACAGTACCAAATGTCACACTGAAAACAAACCCTCTCCTGTATTTTTGTGTTATTACACTATGTGAATTTGTGTTTTTCCAGTCTTAATGTGTTTAACTAATAAGAGTTATGTTGTAGAATTTTTCTGATAATATGTTATTTTCTTTGTAAAGATGTTTAGACATTATTTATTCTGTTTTGTTTTAATGCTCATGTGTGAAGTTGATGTTTCAAAAATTATTCTGATCTTTTATGTATTTACTTATTGTTGTGGACTGACAAGACAGCCAATCCACAGTGACAGGTAGCCGAAAGGCACGCGTTTAAGCTCACGCAAACTGGAGTGAGGCCTGGAACAGTTAAGGGAATTAATAGTAGCAAATAAAATACGTAGTTGATGTAATACTTAACTTTAATCCATAATTGGAGAACATTGCTCTTGTTGATACATTAATAACAGCCTCAATATTAACTGGTAATGGCGCCTTGCTAGGTCGTAGCATATGACATAGCTGAAGGCTATGCTAACTATCGTCTCGGCAAATGAGAGCGTATTTGTCAGTGAACCATTCCTAGCAACGTCGGCTGTACAACTGCGACGAGTGCTAGGACGTCTCACTAGACCTGCAGTGTGGTGGCGCTCGGTCTGCAATCACTGACAGTGGCGACACGCGGGTCAGACGTATACTACCAGACCGCAGCCGATTAAAGGCGACCACCTAGCAAGTGTGGTGTCTGGCGGTGACACCACACTTATGTCATAATTCCTGTAACAATGATGTATATGTTTATTTCTATTCATTTGTAAAGCCCCTATTACTACAAATGTTATCTGTATTATTATGTTTTTAATGATGTATTTTGTACCATTGTTATTCTATTCTTATGTTATAAAATTGTAATTGATACCAGTTCATCATATTATTAACTTGTAAGTTTCATTTCACTGCACACGTTTCTGTTGGTCATAGTAATGCACAATATGTGAGAAGTAGGGACTGTTAGTGTTTGCATGTGTGTTACTAATTCAGCAAGGGACTGGATAACAGCATTGCTGTTTCTAAGGACAATTCCAAAAACTTTGTGAGTGCACAAGTGGTGGTTATGGATTTGCTATATTATCCGCAAGACTCTTCAATGGTGATTGTGCACCTGCACAGTCACAACAGATGGCTGCTGGCCATCTCTACAAGGACTACAATGGGTCTGCATCTTTGATGACCCACCAATACCATTATTTCTACAAGGACTACAGTGGGTCTACACCTTTGCTGACTCACCAGTACCATTACCTCTACAAGGACTACAGTGGGTCTGCATCTTTGATGACCCACCAATACCATTATTTCTACAAGGACTACAGTGGGTCTACACCTTTGCTGACTCACCAGTACCATTATCTCTACAAGGACTACAGTGGGTCTGCATCTTTGATGACCCACCAATACCATTATTTCTACAAGGACTACAGTGGGTCTACACCTTTGCTGACTTACCAGTACCATTATTTTTACAAGCACTGCAGTGGGTCTACACCTTTGGTGGCCCACCAATACCATAATCTCTACCAGGACTACAGTGGGTCTGCTCTGTGATGACCTACCTACCAATAGTCTTCAAAACTTCGAATGACTCTGTTGTGGGTTTGCTCTGTTGTGGCCCATTACCTGTCTGCATGTCAAGAGTCAGCACTGTCTTTTCGTTGGAAGGACAACACTACTTCTTCAAGACTGCATGGAAATCCACTACTTCCATGTGCATTTTCTTCTACTGCTCAGACTTTGAGAAAAACCCTGCTACTTTACTGTGATGAACGATCAGGACTGTCTTTATGGACTGTGAGAAAATTTTAGCTTTTGACCAACATTGTATCAATAAGTGTGTGCATTTGATATCTTTGTTATTGTATTTATGAAAAATTTTATCAAATCGTTATTGGCCACTGCCCAAAACAATTTGTAAATTTTTTAGTGGGGAGCATGGGGGCTATGTAAGTAGGCTGTTTATGTTTTCTTATTGGTAACGCCACGTAGCGCTCTGTATGAAAATCACTGGCTGTGCTGTGTGCAGTCTGTGGCTAGTTTGCATTGTTGTCTGCCATTGTAGTGTTGGGCAGCTGGATGTTAACAGCGCATAGCGTTCGGCAGTTGGAGGTGAGCCGCCAGCAGTGGTGGATGTGGGGAGAGAGATGGCAGAGTTTTGAAATTTGTAAGACTGGATGTCATGAACTGCTATATACATTATGACTATTAAGGTAAATACATCATTTGTTCTCTATCAAAATCTTTCATTTGCTAACTATGCCCATCAGTAGTTAGTGCCTTCCGTAGTTTGAATCTTTTATTTAGCTGGCAGTAGTGGCGCTCGCTGTATTGCAGTAGTTCGAGTAACGAAGATTTTTGTGAGGTAAGTGATATGTGAAAGGTATAGGTTAATGTTAGTCAGGGCCATTCTTTTGTAGGGATTATTGAAAGTCAGATTGCGTTGCGCTAAAAATATTGTGTGTCAGTTTAAGCACAGTCAAGTATAATTGCTGAAAGGGGACGTTTTAACCTAACTAACCTAAGGACATCACACACATCCATGCCCGAGACAGGATTCGAACCTGCGACCGTAGCAGCAGCGCGGTTCCGGACTGAAGCGCCTAGAACCGCTCGGCCACAACAGCCGGATGGTCCGCTTGTAAATGACCTCAGTAGCACAGGGCCAACAGAAAACATTTTCATGCTAAATTTCCTCGTATACTCTCTGGTTTTACCAGCATCTAGCCTATAGCCTTTTGAATTACAAGGTTAGTAACTGCAACTAAATCAAGTATGTTAATTTTTTCTTTAAATGAACTGAACTGTTATTTGATCATCATCATCATCATCATCATCATCATCTCCTTCCAAGGTTAGGTGCTATAATCACCTGTTCCGATCTCTATCATCTATTTGTCCATCTCTTACAAAGTCTACCTAGTTCTCTGTTTTCAGTCGGCATTTTTTGGCAATCTATTTTCTGTCATTCTATCAACATGACCCTTCCATTTCATTCTGTTCTATTCGATATTATTAAATGAAAAGATTTTTAAATCTCACCTTCTTGTTTCATACCTATTTTATCCATTTTATTACAGCCTCTTACGTATCTCATGAACTGCATCTCTGCTGATTGTATACAAGATTTTTTCTTTTTTTTTGTTATTGTCCATGATTCGGATTGATATAAAAGAGTAAGTTACACCATAACTTAATAGAATTTCATTTGTGTTTCCTTCCTTGTTTTACTTCCCAAGTTCTTCCAATTGTTCCACGGAACTGTTCTTTTTAAATTTTATACTTAATAGTTTACTATCGCAAGGAAAAAAGTAAAATCAAAAAATAGTTGGTATCAGCGGGAATCAAACCCGAGTCCACAAATTACCAATCAATACTTTAAACTACTCGCCGAAAGTGCTGTCACGCCCATGGATTTTTAAAAAGTCCTTATACTCTACGACTGCACAGAACACTAAATACAATTTCAAAGAAAAATATTAATCTGCTGCTGTGAGAAGTGTAGCATTCATAGTGCTTAAAGGGATGACCTCAGATCAGAGCATGCGCAGTAGAAAAAAGACAACAAAATCACTTCTCTGAGTTGATCGTAGTGTGGCTGACTGTCATTTCAGCACTCGACACTGGTTTCTTGTTATCACAGAGAGAGACCGAGCAGGGTGGCGCAGTGGTTAGTTCACTGGACTCACATTCAGCTGGACGACAGTTAAACCCGTCTCCGGCCATCCTGATTCAGGTTTCCCGTGCTTTCTCTAAATCGTTTCAGGCAAATGCCGGGAGGTTCCTTTGAAAGGGCACGGCCGATTTCCTTCCCAATCCTTTCCTAATCCGAGCTCTAAATCGTTTCAGGCAAATGCCGGGATGGTTCCTTTGAAAGGGCACGGCCGATTTCCTTCCCAATCCTTTCCTAATCCGAGCTCGTGCTCCGTCTCTAATGACCTCGTCGTCGACGGGACATTAAACACTAATCTCCTCCTCCTCCTCGCAGAGAGAGCGCTGCGGAACATATTTTGTTTGCATACCAGCACGAATTCTAAGAGAAATGGCGTAATTTTAGTGCGATTTCCGGCTCGCATTTGAAGCGAAATGGCACAGTTTTAGTGCAATATTTACAGTGTGGGGAAGTACATTAGCGCATGTTAACTGGGCATCACCGCAGCTGACCCCATCTTATAAGTATACACTGTTTGATCAAAAGTATTCACACACCCTTATGTACGGCCAGGTTGACCACTAGATGTCACCCGCCAGTGTAATAGGAGGTGGGAAGTAACATATTGTCAGTAAAGAAGCAGTAACGGTGAAATGGGGGAGCTCAACAACTTTGACGTGGTGAAAAATGGCAGGCCTTCTGGCTCCTCCACTAGATGTGGAAAAACCACACAGCCCGATCCATCATCCATGTTGCTGTTGTGGTCTTCAGTCCAGAGACTGGTTTGATGCAGCTCTCCATGCTACTCTATCCTGTGTAAGCTTCTTCATCTCCCAGTACCTACTGCAACCTACATCCTACTGAATCTGCTTAGTGTATTCATCTCTTGGTCTCCCTCTACGATTTTTACCCTCCACGCTGACCTCCAATACTAAATTGGTGATCCCTTGATGCCTCAGAATATGCCCCACCAACCGATCCCTTCTCTCCAATTCTATTCAGTACCTCCTCATTAGTTATGTGATCTACCCATCAAACCTTCAGCATTCTTCTGTAGTACCACAATTCGAAAGCTTCTATTCTCTTCTTGCCTAAACTATTTATCGTCCATGTTTCACTTCCATGCATGGCTACACTCCATACAAATACTTTCAGAAACGACTTCCTGACACTTACATCGATACTCGATGTTAACAAATTTCTCTTCTTCAGAAACGCTTTCCTTGCCATTGCCAGTCTACATTTTGTATCCTCTCTACCTCGACCATCATCATTTATTTTGCTCCCCAAATAGAAAAACTCATTTACTACTTTAAGCGTTTCATTTCCTAATCTAATTCCCGCAGCGTCACCCGATTTAATTCGACTACATTCCATTATTCTCGTTTTGCTCTTGTTGATGTTCATCTTATATCCAGGCGAGACATGTAACTTCCATTGCACTGACTCAGTTAACTTGTCCAATATCTGTTAGCAGATATGCTACTTGTGAATAATCACAGTGTAACACCTACTGTGGTAAATCTCATTCAATTACGATGTGGAATAGAGTGTGTCCCACTGGAAACGCGTCGACGTATGTGGTATCAGCATGATGGTGCACCTGCACATTCCGCAATTAACACTAGGCTGACCCTTGACAGGATGTTCGACGGGCGTTTCAAAGGACGTGGAGGACGCATAAATTGGCCAGCCCGTTCTCCTGATCTTACACCTCTGGACTTCTTTCTGTGGGGTACGTTAAAGGAGAATGTGTACCGTGATGTGGCTACAACCCCAGAGGATATGAAACAACGTATTATGGCAGCCTGCGGCGACATTACACCAGATGTACTGCGGCGTGTACGACATTCATTACGCCAGAGATTGCAATTGTGTGCAGCAAATGATGGCCACCACATTGAACATCTATTGGCCTGACATGTCGGGACACACTCTATTCCACTCCGTAATTGAAAACGGAAACCACATGTGTACGTGTACCTCACCCCTCATGGTAATGTACATGTGTGTCAGTGAAAAAGACCAATAAAAAGGTGTTAGCATGTGGACGTAATGTGCTGTTCCAGTCTCTTCTGCACCTAAGGTCCATCACCTTTCCCTTTGGATCCCTACGTAAATCGGTGCTCTCCGATACACACGATCGAACAGCGGAGGAGTGATACTCAAGCGTCAACTTTAGGTTACAATATCTCCGGATGTAATCAACATTTTACAATGCAACAAACGGCACTGATTACGTATTTGTTTATATGTTCAGATGTGCTAACAAAACTGACGGGGCTCCATTTAAAAAAACGTAGGTTTGTGTTAAAAAACATACTTCCGTGCATTTTTTTATGGTTTTTATCAACCAATTACACTAGCCCCTCTCCTCACGTTCGGTCTGTGGAATCGATTCGTCAGTATTTGATGTGGTTTACGAAATGTATCCAACGGTAATGTTAGGTGACTCACCCTGTATATATATATATATATATATATATATATATATATATATATATATATATATATATATATGGGCGTGTGTGTGTGTGTGTGTGTGTGTGTGTGTGTGTGTGTTTTCTGTATCTCACAATCTGGAAAGATTTATAGGATGAATCAATAAATCAAATGATTAACGGTAGTGTATTCACAAGACTTTCTTCTTCAGCGCTACAGTACACCGGTGAACTTCTGTGTGTATCTTCAAATTTTGCACTTAAACTATTCCCGATCTCAACTTTGACTGGAAGATTCGTATAGCTCATTCTTTTCTCTTGAATGTCATCAACCTTAAAACACATAATCAAGTGTTTACCAATAACTCCACTACAGAAAATTTAGTGGTACGGGACAGCTTTAACAAAAGAAGAATGACACATTTATTTATCATTTCTTTCAAATCGCATGACTACTTCCATAACATACTGTTGAAATACTCATTTTGCACACTTTACAGGCGAGACATCTAATTTCCGTTGCTCTAACTTAGTTAACTTGTCCAATACCTGTTAGCAGATATGCTACTTGTGACTAATCACAGTGTAACATCTACTGTGGTAAATCTCAGAAATCGTATTTAAACTTTGTAGTTGGATACAAATTGTGAACTTGTAAACTGCGATTTTAAACTGTGACAAATCGAACTAAAACTCGCAGTTACTCAAAAGTAGCGTTCACAGAAATCACTCGTACTGGAAATTCACAGTTTAGTCAATTCCTAGTACAGCACACAAGGTGCGTTGGCCGCTTTCGGCTCAATGCGGCTATATCTTTCTAACTGTAACAGTCGGGGGTGGTTCATTTAGGTGTCCTCCCTGAACCAAATGTTGGAGGAGCTGCTCAACGGACAAATGTCTACGGCAAAGCTATTTAAATTGCCATTGTCTCGTTATTAACAGGTCAGTTACACAGTCGCTCTCAGTCCAAGTCTTAAGCCACCCATTCACAGCCGGCCGAAGTGGCCGTGCGGTTAAAGGCGCTGCAGTCTGGAACCGCAAGACCGCTACGGTCGCAGGTTCGAATCCTGCCTCGGGCATGGATGTTTGTGATGTCCTTAGGTTAGTTAGGTTTAACGAGTTCTAAGTTCTAGGGGACTAATGACCTCAGCAGTTGAGTCCCATAGTGCTCAGAGCCATTTGAGCCACCCATTCACAACCTGATCAGTGCCTTATTGTCCACCATGCAACAACAATATTGGCTGCTAAAGGCAACAGGTGGCGGGACTGGAGGTATCCAAAGGTAATCACGTTATGAAGCCACAGACAGCAGTTGCACTCTTAGTTGACGAGTAACTCACTACAGTACTGGTGGTACTGATATAGAGCAGATCAATGGCAACGATAAACAAAGTGAACACTGCAGTATATCTGCAACAAGAGCTGCCAAAGTTCACATTTCGTCAGGAAGGAAGCCAAAGAATTTCGCAGAGCACAAAAGAAGTGGCAAATGAAATATCAGCGTTTCTGCTAGGTGAGTCAATGCACTGTGTGGTGTCATATACGCTCAACCGTGTGGACAATGTACTTGAGGAGTACACTGATGACGGTATATGCTTAACAAGTGACAGTGATTTTGAAATAGGTTTGGGGCCAAGTAGTTTATCACCCTTGTCGGACAGTCAGCCACAAATTCCGTCCCCAGTGAAACGTAATAAATGACAATTGTTGTCCAGGGAGCGGGAACTAAACATAATTCCGCACATGGAAGATGACCTACAGCATAGTAAAAAAATAATTATGTACAGATTTCGAATATGTCCGCAGCAATATGACCGTGTAGCGCATAAGATAAACTACGGGTATTCAAAGGAGAACTAATTGCACTACTTACCACTGGTGTTAGCGCATTTCAAGGATGCTCGATATACTTTATAAGGTTTGCATTGTAATGACCTACTACGTTATACACATTAAATTGCGTGTGACATATATTACAGCGATTTCAAGAGAAGCTGTAGATGATTGCATAACTTTAAAGAGTGCTACAGAGATGGAAGACCTAAGATAACGAAATTTCAAACAAGGCATCAACTTGACGATGCACAGCTAATTGCTGAATCGGCTCCAAAATTTGTAGATGATGTAAACAAACTTATCCTGTTGTTCAGTGAGGAATTTGTTCAACTCCGATCAATCGGGATTTGAAGAGGAAATTAATTTGAAAGGATCCTGGAAATTAGAGGTACCAAGAGAGTTGCATAAAGATCAACTAACATCAATGCCTCAATGCGTTCGTGTACAGGTATGCCGACTGTTAATCTGAATGGTAAATTGGCTGAAAGTTATTTATTGTGCTTCGAGAAGTTGGAGGTGCTCTGCCACCTATAATTCTCTCTCGGGTGGTGATCTTGTAAGGGAAGTAGGAAATATTTAAGTCACAGCAAGCAAGAGTGGGGAAATGGGAATAAGAGAGCTCCAACTATGGTATGAGTACAGCTTTTTGCCAATAGATGCTCAAAATAACGTGCTTTCGCCTGATTCCTGATCTGCATATAAAGATCCTAGTCCTTTAAAGCAAGCTATCCCTCCAGAAAAGGGTGTGTCATTGCAATTCATACCACCTGGAACCTCTGGCGAAATTCAGCCTGTGGAAGTTTGTTTTCCCGTGCCTATAAAACATGTTATTACACTGTCTGCAGCTACGCCTTAGAGAATTGCCAGTTACACGACAAGCTTCATGACAGACTGTTTCACATTTGGTCGCGTGCCATCTTGATCAGTCAGTTACCATCACCTCGTTACACCAATGTGACTCCATAACACAATACTTTCAAATGAGCCGTACTAAAGATTGAACTCGCAGACTCGCACGCAAAGGGACTCATTGTGTGTGTGAGTGTGTGTGTGTGTGTGTGTGTGTGTGTGTGTGTGTGTTCACGAGCTCTCCAGTGTACTCTTCCATTTGAAAGGGACAGCAGAAGAAAGCCCTAACCATTAATTTAGTAAGGGTTAGTTTAACCACTTTTCTTTTGTTTTCGAATGCATTACTTCCGTATTTATCGCTATAAAATGCTGTCTCCTACACAAATTGCTGTGTCCCATTGTATTTATATTCTTATTTTTAATTTAACGAAACAAATAAGCAGACTACACTCTTGTGGATTAAGACTTTCTTCCACCAGTTCCTTCATTTCATTTTAATGTACCATTTGTCCACAGGTAGGTGCTACCTTTAAGCCAATTTGAAGTGTGTTCTCACTGCTAAACGCACCACTAAACTCGTTTTATTTGTTTTTCTCTTGTAAGTACGATTTGTTATCGTGTTGAGTAGTGACAGCAGGAAGAAGATACTCTGTCCCTTGCAAGACACGATAAATGGGAAATCCATAACCAGCAAAATTGCACAACACGAATCTCGGCTGCATGCAGGCAAAGAAATCCGAATTGCTTCTGCTAGAGACAAATTATATAATAATCACTGTTGCATGTGAATGAACTTCACACGAACGGAAACATCTCCAAGAAGACTATTCATCTCCTCTCTGCTCAGTTCCCGTCAGCCCTACCGTAACGCCTACGAGGTTAATCACCTAAAGCTAATGGAGTGTTACTGTAATCAACACAATTGACGCGACGGCTGCGACTGGGGGTACAGACTGACAAATGACCTCACTCCTTTTCTCTGTCAGACAGAGATAATCATTCATCTGCTGATGTACGGCCCGTTGATCATGCAGGCTACCAGATTCCTCTCCTACTGGCATAGATTTTTGTTGGCTAGATGCTGAATGGAATTAATAGGCAGTGGACGGGCCAAAGCTTCAGTTAGTGAGAGGCTCTTTCAGACATTAATTTGAAAATATATTGTAACCAAAGAGAACACAATTTAAGGTAGTCGTGTTGCAAAAGTTATGACAGTATCATCACGGATACTAGCGTACATGACAAAGAAATAACAAGGTAAACGAATGTAAGGTTCAAGGAAGCAATAATACTGCGAACTGATTCCTAGAAAGAAAGATTGAGAATGATTACGAGTATTCTACCTCGATCATAGTAAAGTAAGCCACGAGTGTTGAGGTACAAATGCAGAACTAGAGGCGGTACAGTGTGACTTACTATATTACTAGTGAACGAGGGCAGAGTACTAAATGCGAGCGTGGTATTTTGGGTAACGACGCGTGAGCAGCGACCGGAGTGATCCCGATTGGTATTCGTAATACTCGATAGGAGTTCGATGTTACACGAGACTAAGATGGCAGCCACTTCGGCGCTACTGCTACTTATGAAGCAGCATCTCTAGCATCTTTGAACAACCGCATATGACTGCGCTGAGAGATGATCTCCCAGGACTTTTGTTAAGCTCTCCACAGTGCACCTCCATGATACGCGACGAGGCTCCAAATGCCAACATAACTGGAGAGCGTGGAGCTAACAGTCCAAGTCTCCTGGGCTGTAGACGCGGGTTGGTGTTTGAAGATTAGATTCCTGGGGTGATTTGGGCTCCAATTCTCCGAAGCGCGCGACGAATTGGTGTCCCTGCGCGACTGCTTGCCCTCTAGTCATATTTGAAAGTATTGTTGTTGTGGTCTTCAGTCCTGAGACTGGTTTGATGCAGCTCTCCATGATACAGTAAAGCTACATGCCCTTGGGAAAAACTTGCGGCTGTAGTTTCCCCTTGCTTTCAGCCGTTCGCAGGACCAGCACAGCAAAGCCATTTTGGTTAGTGTTACACGGCCAGGATACTAATTTTAAGACAACACACTATCTTGAAGGATTTTATTAGCTCTGAGCACTATGGGACTTAACTTCTGAGGTCATCAGTCCCCTAGAACTTAGAACTACTTAAACCTACTAACCTAACGACATCACACACATCCATGCCCGAGGCAGGATTCGAATCTGCGACCGTAGCGGTCGCGCGGTACCAGACTGTTACGCCTAGAACCTCTCGGCCAACACGGCCGGCTTAAAGGATTTTAATGTAAATTAAGCGGTGAACAGGTAAAAGAGTGAGCCTGCTCCACCCGATAGTTAGCTTTGACGGCATGACATTGCTGTGGCTGGACAGTTGGAGGAAATTAGCTTCAATAGTCAAATCTATGATTTAATTGAGGAATTTTTAAATTAATCAACTAATAGGTCAATGTTCAGTATCAATGAACTCGTTATTTCGCCAGTAATGTGAATGAGTAATCAGATTACCTGAATTAATTTTACACAATTTCCTCTTTGTTTCTGACGCTGGAATGAGGAGAATTTGTGGTGACGGCACGTGCTGGATCTGCCCACAAAAAGCCTATGGGTTATGCTACTATACCGACATCTTCATATCGACATCTTCAAAGAGTTTGAGTCTGTCAGTTGTGTATATTTCCGTCATCAGTAGGGTTCCGGACGACCTGTTCTAAGTAATTTTCAAGGAAAGACAAGCCCGGATGGCCGAGCGCATCAAATCGCTTCTTTTCAGGACATGGGAAGGTGCTTTGGCCTCGAATCGAATACGCTCGGCGGATTTAAACGAGGACCGGATTTGTCAGCCAGTCTTAGTGTGGTTTTTAAGCGTTTTTCCACATCTGATTTAGGCAAACAGTGGCTGGTACCCACGTCCCATTTCATATACGCGCTTCGGAAACATTTAAAAAACGCTCTCACCCTTGAACATGATAAAACAGCAGCCGCCGACAGATGGGGTACACAGATTCTGTCTCAAGGAAGCATGGCGTCAGGAAGGGCATCTGGTCATCAGCTTTTACTAACACTGCCAAATCCGAATTACTCCACCGACAACGTGGCGACACGGGAAAGTGATAGGAAGATGAAGAAGAAGAAGAAGAAGAATTTTCAGAGGAAGCTTTCATAATGGCTCCACAGCGAGGTTTTTTTCTCCTTCACCACTTACTTCTCAATAAAGTATTCCAAACATACACTTTTTCCTGTGTTCTGTACCAATATTTGATGCCAATGGAGCTCATTTGTTGAATAACTGTTACTTCATTTGTGTCAGTCTAGTTCTGATACTTTATTTGCTCCTATTCCCGCCCCCCCCCCCCCCCCTCACCAATCCCCCTGTCGCTTCTGTGTGTTGGTTGCTTCTTAGATATGAGATTATTTTTCACTTTTTTGTCTATATATTGCTGATAAGATTGTTAGTTTCCTTTCTATTACATATCATCAATTTCTTCTTTTTCTTTATACAACCTTAGCTTTAAGTCGATGCTACAAGGCTGACTAATCAAATCCAGCTGTTGTTCCCCCTTTTGTTACTGGGGCAAGGGGTAAATGGTGTCTAGGAACTTTATTTTGGCATCTTTTCACCTTACAATCCCCTTCCTGACTAGTGGGACAAGGGGGCCACCAGTGCATTTTGTTAGTGCGCATTGACTACATCAGGGGCAGGTGTGCACTCAGGAGCAAACCTATTGTTCTCCTTTGACTGACAGGTACCTAACGTACTGTTCTCCTTTGATTGACAGGTACTTAACCTATTGTTCTGCCAAAAGGATCCTTCCTTTTCATTAACAGGCACTTAACCTATTGTTCCCCCCACCATCCACCCCTTCCCTGACAAACCCCCTCCCCCGTCGGTGCTACAGGTACACTTTCAGGTCTGAGTTATTGGGGTAGGACCCCCTCTCACTCTTATCAATTTGATTGACTACTTAATTAAATTGATCAATTAATAAACCTCTCCTCCTCTGGTAATCCTCCACCCCTCACATCCTCCATCCCACAAATTGGCGGGAAAAAGACTCAGTTGATCGGTCATTTTGAAGGAAATCGATTGTTGTGTGTGGAATATTGTTTATTTCTACAACTTAGAGGATTCAAGGCAGTTAATGGAATATATGGAAATTGCTGGAGAGTAAGGGTCTCATATCAGGAAATTCAAGGGTATTTTGTTTACTTATAAAAATTCAGCTTGTGGGGGTTGGATTTCTCTTGCTCACTATTCTCTGCTGTTTGGAAACATGTAGGTCTTGCAAGAAGCAATTACATGGGGCAAGCACACTGCATAACCTAATGTACGACACTGTACTCTGGGTGTTTTAACCTAATCTTTGGGCCTTTGTCGGCACTTTACTTATTGATCTGTTAAAGTGGTTTTCCATGTCATCCCCCATTTCCTTAAACTATTGTACCGCCTTTGATACCAAATTAATTATCAATTATGTCCTCCCATCATTTTCTGGTACACTTTTCGAATTTCACATGCTTTTGAACGCCATTTCTCGCTCATTCTTCTTTGACACCCACCCAGCTATTGTACTGCGTTTTACACAAAAATTATGCAAATTAGCGTAGTGTTCTGCACTTAACCTGCTGTTCTGCTCCATGTCACCCAGTCATGCACACCCTCCCATTAACTATTGTACTGCTAACACCACGTCGATATAAAAAAAATTATGCAAATTAATTAAATCTGTATTCTTCATATGTATGGGGTAGTTTTTTTTTTTAATTCACGTCATCCTATGGGTCGGTCAAAATGATGGAATATAGTTTAAACAAAAGATAGCTAAGGTAATGTACAGGTAATGTCTCCTCTTGACAGCTGTGGTTCTGGAGCGAATCTCACAAGGGAACCTCCCCATCGCACCCCCCTCAGATTTAATTATAAGTTGGCACAGTGGATAGGCCTTGAAGAACTGAACACAGATCAATCGAGAAAACAGGAAGAAGTTGTGTGGAAGTATGAAAAAAATAAGCAAAATATACAAACTGAATAGTCTATGCATATTATATGCAATATCAAGGACAACCTATGTTTACGAGCGCCGTGGTCCCGTGGTTAGCGTGAGCAGGTACAATACGAGAAGTCCTTGGATCAAATCTACCCTCGAGTGAAAATTCTAATTTTTTATTTTCAGATAATTATTATCTGTCCGTCCGATGCGATCACTTTTTTGGGAGTGATTATCACATCCACAAGAAAACCTAAATCGGGCAAGGTAGAAGAATCTTTTTACCCATTCGCCAAGTGTACAAGTTAGGTGGGTCGACAACATATTCCTGTCATGTGACGCACATGCCGTCACCAGTGTCGTATAGAACATATCAGACGTGTTTTCCTGTGGAGGAATCGGTTGACGTGTGACCTTGCGATCAAACTTTTTCGGTTCCCATTGGATAGGCACGTCCTTTCGTCTACTAATCACACGGTTTAGCGGTGCGGTCGCAAAACACAGACACTAAACTTGTTACAGTGAACAGAGACGTCAATGAACGAACGGACAGATAATAATTGTCTGAAAATAAAAAATTAAAATTTTCACTCGAGGTAAGACTTGATCCAAGGACCTCTTCTACTGCAGTTGCTCACGCTAACCACGGGACCACGGCGCTCATGAACACAGATTCTCCTTGATGTCACCTATCTTGGCATGGACTACTCAGTTTGTATATTTTTCTTATTTTTTTTCATACTTCCACATAACTTCTTCCTGTTTTCTCGATTGATCTGTGTTCAGTTTTTCAAGGCCTATCCACTGTGCCAACTTATAACTAAATCTGAGGGGGGTGCGATGGGGAGGTTCCCTTGTCAGTAGCTATACCGCACATAATTTTCCACGTAAAAAAATCTCTCTCATACCCTCACGGCAATAGACGTGCTGAATCTGTACGTCCCTCACGATAGGACACACACTCATCTTCTCTGGTCATGCCACAACGTAAGTCACATTAACTTTACATTGCAATATACACATTTTACATGAATAGTACAGTTATCTTTTATATCTGTACAGAGCCCGAAAAAATTATGGTATGCCTACGCTCACACCAGCTAAATGTCTCGACTCTCCTCAGTCCTAGGAAATTATCTGACAAAGTCTTCGAATCAGCACTTCTGGAAGGTGCAGCATCCTGCCAAGATTCTCTCAAACAGGTCTTATGGAGGACAGGTGTCCAGCACTATGTGTGATAATGAATACCGCACCCGCAGACGTAACGCCTGGAAAGACATCAACGACGCGGGTTGGTGTACTGTAATCAACATCACTATCGATATAACAACAAGGAAAACGCGACGGTACGCTTAGGGGCGCCTATGAGGGGATGTATTGTTACAGCCGTATTGCTCGTCCTGTTTGTACACTATAGCACGTCCAGTTGAACACTTACATTGCTATATTGTACAGCTGTTTATGAAATGAATCTATCACCACTTACGTATGGATATACTTCACGGTGCGTTGAAGTCACAATTCACCATGTCCAATCTATCCTTCCATTATGACTAGAAATACGCAATCTTTTTTTTGTTTTTACGTGAATAGTAGTTTGATTACTTCCCACAGAAGTATGTCGGAACATAAGCCACGGTACCTTCACGTTGAAGAATCAGCATAACATTTCTGACTACCTATTATACGTATATAAAAAAATTATTATATGTCAATACTTGCACCAGCTGCGTGTCGTTTTCGCACTGCAAAAAGTCGCCTGCCATCACGTATTTGTCGATGAATAAAGGATGTAATGGCAATTTAAAAAGCCTTAGAGTCTTTTCTGTTTATCGATTTCACCACTTCCACGAAACCTTTTGGTATTTTCGATACTTGTAAGTCAAGCCAACATAAAGTGGCGTCTTTTTGGCGTCTTTTATACATATTCAGATAGCCAAGTCGAGGTTTGTGTCAGTGTGTTCCATGCATAGCTTTCACCACACACAATTGTCCCCTAACTAAGAAATCATTGTGAGTGCAAAATATACTAGAATACATTCATTCAGAGTTAATTTTTACGGGCGGAGCAGGTGGGTGGAGAAACCGCAAAACTGCTGTAGTCTGAGCGCATGTGTAAGTTCGTGTTGCTAAGCACCGTTCCTGTTTAACACTGGAGCAGGACGAGGATCACCGCGAGACGGATCTGTTGTTTCAACTGGCGAAATTGAATTTGTTACGAAAAACAAAAGAACCTGTTAGAGCGTCATACAAAGATTTCGTTTGTTGTATGTGCGAGAAACGGTGACTTAGTGATACAGCCCTGTTTAGATCCTATAATGTGTCTGTCGGAGATGAATTTTCAAAAAGGAATATCATGTTATGTAGAAACCTCCTATAGGCCCGAATGCAAAGAATGCTTTATTACAAGCATGCAATAGACTTTCGTTTGTCTCTTTCAGCACACTAGCTTTATGTAACTGAATAATAACTATGATGCCATCGTCATTCAGTTATTCAACTTCAAGTTTGTCCTGGATGTCTGTGAATAAGGTAATGCTGTAGTTCTGACTAGCGTTAGTGAGTGTGATGTACAAAGTATGGTCATGCTTTAGTTATCGCTATTAAATGAGGATCGTGACTGCGTGACTCTGCTTGTTCAACAACAGAGCTGTAGCCACACATTAGAAAAATATTCCGGAGCTCTTACTTCCTTAGTATGTTACTACAATCAACCTTGAGAACTATGGATTCAAGGGAAAAGAGAATGTTACTGCTTACAGCGTGTTTGAGATGGTAAAATCAAGAAATGCGTGTGATGTGCTCTTGGATATTTATATGAAACTGATAAAGAGTCATCGCCATGTGAACGCTTTTGATTATTACATGTTCCTTACACAACTTGTACCATTACTATGTGATATATATTTTAATTGCCACCTGACGTATGTCAAAGTATGAGCCATGCTTTAAGCACTATGACTCGATGTCGCAATATCACATTGATGAGTCACCATCAATTAAACTTTGTTGTATTGGGAGTACAGCTGAAAAGATCAATAATAATAATGTATGTTCTGTAGCCAAGGAAGATGCTATTACTTTTTTAATGACCTATTTGTTTATTTGATGGTTTCTATGGTGATGAGCGTAGACAGATAAAATTTAAAGATATGGTATACACAGATGATTCAGGAATGATAGAGACATTCTAAGCAAACATTGCATCACCGAGGTCTTTCAAGTTAACACAGTCTTACTATGGAATTCACTGGGATAGCCCTAAAAAGATATGTTGATGGTGCTTAAATTATTCGATCACTCGGATACCATCATCTACGTGAAGGGGAAGGAGAAGATCTCATGGATGCATTTAATCTTTACGTTTGCTGCTATTCATAACCTGTAATTCTGCAGGTGTCCTTCTCTCCATCAACAGAACAGAAAGAAGAAGAAGAAAATAGTGTTGCTGTGTCTGCTTATGAAAATGTAAAATTACTTTGAAAAATAAATTAATTTTTACCTCAAAACCTCTTTGTTGTTCTTTTTTTTTCAACCCTGTGTCCCACTTTGATAGTGTACAGTTTTTTTAACCACATGCTATGTCCATTGTTTTCTTCAAGAAGAGAAGATATGATTTTAGACATGTCTGCTATATATCTTTGGAAGCCGACACAGTCACATGCCTCCTGCTCCCACGCTGCATGATAGGTGTAATTCCATGTAACCACATTATATATTTTGTTATCTTTCATCTTTAACGTCAGCTCCTTAATAGCACTCATTTTCAGCAAAACTAATGTCATTTGAGACATACACAGCCTTTATATATACATATACATACAATGCAATAGGGGATAGGGTTTTTTTGTAAATAACAACAAAGATGTATGATGACAAATTTTTTCTTGGTTAATTCAGTTCACACAAATACAATATAGTTCTTGGGGTACAATATGTGTTATGTGGAGGTGCAATATAGTAATCTTGAGGTACAAATTGACTCTGCTATTCCACTGTAGAAATACTTTTAACTTACACGCTACAGCAGCAACACTGGTAAGGAATTTTTTTTATATAAATCTATGCTAAAAACCAAAGCGGAGATACTTTCTTTAGTACTACAACTAAATTCCACAGCCCCAGTAGCATAGCTTTTTTTTACAATAATTCCGATTGACTGCGCATGCTTAGAATCTAATTTCAGCAGTCAGCAATAGCAAAGGTTTCTTTACAATAACAATTCTGATTAACTGTGAGCTGTATATACACTTAAAAACTATTCTAGCTAGGATATCTAGCGGTATTTTTGCCTTTTAAAATTTTTTTGTATCGTCATGAGGCGACAGACCGAATTGAGACTGTAGCACAGTGTACACCTAGTGTCCTCTCGATTGAATACTGGTCTGCCGTACCATGTGCAGTGGTTGCGGTGCAGCACTGTGAACGCCACTGCACAGGCACCGCAAATAGTCTTCGATAGAGAGGGCTTTCGATGCCATGTCACGCACACCCTTAGCCCGCCTCTGGGTGGCACATTCCAATGTGCGATCCGCATACATTTTTGAGCATAGACCTACAAACTCCACACTCGGCATTCCATTCGCCTCGTCCTTCATAAGACTGATGATCACCTTCTTGTTTTGCGGAATAACAGCGTAGGGATTATCAGCTGTGTATGAGGACGTGTCGAATTCATTACTGTGGCACCTATATACTTTATATGGATCACAGTTCTTCACCCAATAGATGAAGCTATCTGTATCAATATAAATTAATTTAGGATCTGCGAAATCAGTTTTCGCAAACTCATAATGAAAGCGGTACATGTGGAGTTTGGATAGATTTAATATGCACATCCCCACGTAAATAGGTATCGGAAACCCTACTGCAGTCTTTCCCATCCCCACAGCAACAAAGTTCTTATTGAATATGTTGACCCGCTTTAAATTTGGTCTGGCAATGTATTTTCTTACACCATAACGCCAATCCTATTCGGTTCTATTCAAAATTTCACTTCGTTCCCTCAAATACTCCATTGTTTTACCGAAAATTGAATTATTCATTAACTTATAAAAAAATTTCACATGTCGTGGAAGCTCTCTGTCTCGTATTCAAATCAATATACTCCTTCAACCAGGGGGATGAATCGTGCTTGGGTAACTCAGTCGGTAGAGCACTTGCCCGCGAAAGGCAAAGGTCCCGAGTTCGAGTCTCGGTCCGGCACATAGTTTTAATCTGCCAGGAAGTTTCATATCAGCGCACACTCCGCTGCAGAGTGAAAACCTCATTCTAGAAACATCCCCCAGGCTGTGGCCAAGCCATGTCTCCGCAATATCCTTTCTTCCAGGAGTGCTAGTTCTGCACGTTTCGCAGGAGAGCTTCTGTAAAGTTCGGAAGGTTGGAGATGAGGTACTGGCGGAATTAAAGCTGTGAGGGCGGGGCGTGAGTCGTGCTTGGGTAGCTCAGTCGGTAGAGCACTTGCCCGCGAAAGGCAAACGTCCCGAGTTCGAGTCTCGGTCCGGAACATAGTTTTAATCTGCCAGGAAGTTTCAACAGTGGTGATATTCGGACAATGAGCAACATTGTAAATGAGTGTCCTAACAGACGTTTCCCTAGAAATATCAAGAGTGTGCACGAAGCATCCGATGAAGGGCTCCGCTGGATTGAGTCTTCCTGCTTTAGTGTGTTGTCTGGGATGTTGCTTGTCTATATTTGCAAATGTGTTTGTTAAATATTAGGTTGGTGCATACGTTCGTAGCGCTTCTGTTTTGCCTGTTGGTATTCTGGTCGCTATATGTTCATTTATCGATTCTCATTTCCCATTTGTAGTTCACCGTTGCTATTTGAGGTTATACCGTACATTGTCATTTTGTTATTTGGATCTAGTGAGTGGAGCAGTGGACGCTGGAAAATGGAGTGCCAAGTGGAGAAATGGGGGCATTTCGGACATATATTTCCGTTTAAATTCTATAGAGGGGTGACAGCAGTGAATACAACCAGAAACGTTTGCGCAGTGTAAGAAGATAGCGCCATTAGACTGAGCAAGGCAAGAAAATGGTTTTCGATTTGAGGAGGATTGCTTTGACATTAGTGACTCTCAACGTTCAAGAAGATCTTCAGGATTTGATGAAGTTCGTTTACACGTATTAATCCACGTTTATCTACGTCAGTGTACTCCAGAACTGGCAAATATGATGAACTGCGATCGTTTCGCCATTATGTGACATTTGCATGCAATGAGAAAGGCTCAAAAATCAAGTGTATGGCTACCGCATGCTCTAAGTCAAAATCACAGAAGCAGGGGGTGGCCAAATGTCCATTTCTGCTTGATCATCGTCGATCGCTCGTGAACAACACCTACCATTCCTATCCTGTATCATTACTGGTGACGAGAAATGGTGACTTTACGCCACCATAAGGAAAAGAAAGGAATGACAACCCAAACAAAGCAGCAGCTCCTCGTTCAAAGACCTGCGCGCATCCACAAAGGAAGTTATACATCTGGTGCAACATCGACATGGTGCACTAAGATTTGCTTCCCCGAGGTAAAACCATCACTGCTAATATTTATTGTCAACTGAGAAGTCTTGCAGGCGCAATGCAAGAACAACAACCAGGAGGATTACATGAAGTGATGGTACTTGTGGAGATACTTTTTCGGTATTTCTTCATAGACCAAAATGTAAAATATTTGCCAGATATCGACCGGCCAATCAAAGATAAGCAAGGGCACTGATATACTCTGAGAGACAATGACATAATTATGCTCTTCAATTATTAGTTTTAGTAGAAGTCGGCTGTTCTGTTCTGTTCTGTTCTTGTTCGTCATGAAGTGTAGACGTATATGTGAAACCTGGTGCTATATTTATGAACGTTTATTTGAATAGTCACCAGTATAAGTCAAAACGAATCCTCTGTGTTTATCATTATTTATGGAAGCCTAATAACACATTCTCCTGGACCAATATTGTTATTATTTATGCGAGATAGATACAGACAGCAGCGACGATCTTCGCGACGGCGCAGTACAAAAATGGAGGTAGGTGAACACATCCTTTGCTTCCTTTGTGGCCGCCATTTTCATTTTTTTTAAATTTGGTTATTTGCCGCGACAATAATACCTGTAGTCTTCATCATTTCTCTTTTTCTAACGAAGTTCGATTCCTTTTGTTATAATTTTTATCTTATTCTTATTTGCACCTAACTGATATTCTTTGCAACCAGGCCATAAGAGAAGGTAAATCTAAGAAAATAGGTGCGTCTACCTCTTCTGTATATTCGGTATATGTGAGTGACTTTCACAATAGTTACAATTTCTTACCATCATCCCCAAATGCAGTAGTTATTAGACAGCCTAGTCACTCACGAATGTACGCGCCATCTGATATTGCGTCCTTAGATTTTCACCTTTTTCGCGCTCTGTCGAACAACTTTAAGGAAGTTTCCAGAATGAGATTTTCACTCTGCAGCGGAGTGTGCGCTGATATGAAACTTCCTGGCAGATTAAAACTGTGTGCCCGACCCAGACTCGAACTCGGGACGTTTGCCTTTCGCGGGCAAGTGCTCTACCATCTGAGCTACCGAAGCACGACTCACGCCCGGTACTCACAGCTTTACTTCTGCCAATATCTCGTCTCCTACCTTCCAAACTTTACAGAAGCTCTCCTGCGAACCATGCAGAACTAGCACTCCTGAAAGAAAGGATATTGCGGAGACATGGCTTAGCCACAGCCTGGGGGATGTTTCCAGAATGAGATTTTGACTCTGCAGCGGAGTGTGCGCTGATATGAAACTTGGAAGGTAGGAGACGAGATACTGGCAGAAGTAAAGCTGTGAGTACTGGGCGTGAGTCGTGCTTCGGTAGCTCAGATAGTAAAGCACTTGCCCGCGAAAGGCAAAGGTCCCGACTTCGAGTCTCGGTCGGGCACACAGTTTTAATCTGCCAGGAAGTTTCAACTTTAGGAACTTCCTTTCCGAATGAAAATGTGCTTCGAGCATAGTTCGATGACTTCTTCACCTCAAAACCACGTGATTTTTACAGTCGTGGAATCAAAACGTTACCCCATGACTACCAGACTTTTGAAAATAGTGAAGGAGAATAAATTATTGATAACTACAGCCTCTGCTATGCATATCTGTTATGTTTATTAAACTTATGGAAGATGCTACGAACGTATGCAGCAACCCAATAGTCTAACAATTGTGATGATGTAATTGATGCATACGGTAACAAAAAAGTAACAGAACAGCTGGTTTTCATATTATAGTACATTAAATATGGGACTACCGAAGAACGGGATACAACCCGTCGGCTTTGACCAGTGACATCAGGATTTGCCAGAGATGATTCATTGCACAGATTTAACAGCAGACACGAGTATTCATAAACAGAGGAATTCAGAAGAGGAAACAGATGGTAGACATATATCACGTTTAGTAATATTTCGACCATAATGTTAAATATATCGCTTGCTTGAGTCTTAGTACTTCTGTAAAAAAATAATGAAAAATGGGATAGAAGTAGCGGTAGCCTAGAATACCTCAGTTGATGCATCTCGAACTTCAGTCGATCTGTATAGGTGAATTGCAGTGCGGAATACAAATTTAACGTACGTCGATTTCTTCGTTTTCGTTAACATTACTATCCTGTTCTTCAGTTAGGTCAACTGAAGTACGGCATACAAACTTTACAGGTGTTGTTTCTTTCGCTGCTGCTGCTAGTGGCGTTCTGTTCTTACGTAGATGGTATTGCTAGCGAAGGCAAAAAGATCTACATACGTCATATTTGTATCCCATACTTCAGTTGACCTTCATAGGTGAACTGAAGAGCAGGATATTACTGATAACTAAAGCGAGGAAATCGGCGTCAGTAACATTGGCAACCTGTACCTCACTTCAACTACGCGAAGGCGGAAGAAGACGACACAGATAGAATTTGTATCTCATACTTCAGTTGACCTACATAGGTCAACTCAAGTATGGGATACTTTTTTTTTGCCTTTGATACTAATAGTATCGACTGAAAGTTATCATAATCTTGCTAGCGACGACAAAAAACCAACAGCAGTGAAATTTGTATCCCATTCTTCAGTTGAGGTATACTGGTCCGCTGAATGAATAGGATACTAGTACTAGCGAGTGGGAAATAACGTCATTTATAACATGTGTATCCTATACTTCAATTGACCTATATAGGTCAATTGAAGAACAGTATACTACTGCTAGCGAAGGCGAAACATAACGACATACATAACATTTGTATCCTGTCTGTCAGTTGACCTACATATCAACGTTACATCCGTCGCTTTTTTCATCTACCTAGCACCAGTTTCCCGTACTTCAGTTGACCTGTATGCGTCAACTGAAGTACGGGTTACAAATTTTACGTATACTAGTACTGGGAAAGGGAAAAAGAGCGACAACTGCAAAATTTGTATTCTGTATTGCAGCTCGACGAACCCATACAGAACAGTATAATACGTCAAAGAAATGCATCAAAATAGACAAGTTCAGTACAACATAAAAGTAAAAGACTAAACGAAAAACACACTTACAAATATATAAACCCGGAAGATCACATCAACGAAATGAAGTAAAATATAAAAATCCACAGAAGAAAATTACCTGACTTAAGAAAATGAAGAATGACGGATCAACCACAAAAAATCCAAATCAATATTTTAACCACCCCAACCAAACCCACCCTTCTCTTTAATCATCGGTTACCCCGCAACTCCCATCCCAATCTGGTTTTATTGACAAATACGTTTGTCCAACACGTTTAAGGAAGCACGTAAATGAGCAATATGTATCGGAAACACTACGCCTCCACGAATATTCAGCTAAATGGCTCTGTAGTGTCGCAATTCGTCGCTTACCCCTCCCTACAACCGATTTTATGGCTGACCAATAACCTTCTATACTATTGGTACGACGCCAAGTTGATGAAGATCTGAATTCAATATTATGATTGACAACAAGATGCTGAAAACCTCTATTACCCAAATCCCTATAAGAAGAAAAACCATCGGAAATAACTACAGAACCCTCTGCAATATGATCAATTAATTTCATCAAAGGTTTGTTCGTTCATTTAGGAACTACTTCAAAAACTACATTGTCATATTCTGGACCTGAAATTACAGCCCCCCCCCCCCCCCAAACCCATAATCCTATCGCAGGTTGCCCCCTGTTGTACTTTGTTTTGCCAAAATGAGACTCATCGATTTCGACTATAGCACCCCGACCCCTCCCCAAAAATGCCCCCCTATACTTTATATATTCCCCTACAAACTTTCCTACAAAGCGAATACTAGTCTAAAATGGTACGCTCACTCACACGACATTCATGTACACACAAAACCTCAAACTTCAACAGTATGTAATTTTTATTATTTTTTATTATATCTTATTTTTATTATATCTTCTTCAGTTGAACCGAACTTAGTGGATAGTATTAGTTGCATGCAATATCAGACAGTTTCAACGTGATACAGTTATCTATGAGGCAGTTCTGTTCACTAATACATGAGTTCGATTTGGACAAAATATCAGCCTATTGTAAAGACTGGCAACTAGTCAGCAATGAAAAGAACATTGGCAATGTGCACGTCGCGGAATGTAAAAGCATGGCACCACTGACTATATGCTTAGACTCTTTACAACTAGAATCACAAGCATTTAGGTCTAACAAAATGCAGAGATACCAAGTGGAGAGACCCTATAGGCTTACAACTTAGTTGCAGATAAAGCAAATGGAAGGTTTCGATTCGCTGTTAGGATATGGGAATTTGTATATTTTCTACAAAGAAGATTGCATACAAAACACATTTACTGCTCATACTGACCGAAGGTAAGAGGCCCGTACCAGATCGGACAGCTATATTTAGCTGGCGAGACACTGTGATAGAGAAGTTGAAAAATCGTTACTTGTAGACAAGCGAAGGAAGACGCTACACTTCTCGTGAGAACTGCTTAAAAAATTGGAACTAACTTTCAGGGCATTAACCACAAAATATATTGCTCAGATCCTTATATATCCTTCCCATACATATCGCACAGTTAAGATCACTCAAGTTACAACTCACATGAAGGTTTACAAGCAATTACTTCCCCACACTCTATCAGTAAATGGGATGGAAATAAACATAAATAAAGGGTACAATAAAAATTACTCTCTGCCACGCACTTCACAGTTCTTCGCAGTGTCTAGATATATATGAAGAGGAAGTACAAAGTTAAAATCGCCCACTTACAAGTTTTTCTGGTCTGAAACCAAACTGATAACATGTAGTGTTTCCAGAATTTTTCGCGAGCTGTTCGAATGTAACGAAAAAATGACACACTATAAATTGAAGACTTGAAATAAAAAAGAATCTACGTGCCAAAATCATAAATTTGAGGAAAATGAGTTTTAAGTATACTAGATATTGATGGTCATAATTGCACTATTTATGTGTTATTTGAAAGTTAAGCGTGGTATGGATCTAGTTTTCAAAGTAAATTACAAACATTGTATTGTAATACTATGTAAAACTTACTCAAAGTATAAATATAATGAAAAGCTCTCGGTATCATAGTTCAGTAAAAGTTCATTCTGATTTTGAAAAACTGTGTGTGATCGTTATTTGTCAGGTACTGTAGCATTTCAATCAAATATTTCTTTTCTTCGTAGAAGTGGCTCGAAACATCCAGGGTAGGTAGTTACATTTCCTTGACATCCTATACTCGTACACCTTTTCTCAAAATGGGGATACCTTCTCAGGCCTCAATTTCATTTAAGCTTCTCCTCGTCTTAACTACATGAAGTTTATGTTTGTCCATCCGTAGCCCTATACTTTGGATATGTTTATATTTCCTGTGTTTG
Source organism: Schistocerca serialis cubense (assembly GCF_023864345.2). Lineage (NCBI taxonomy): Eukaryota > Metazoa > Arthropoda > Insecta > Orthoptera > Acrididae > Schistocerca > Schistocerca serialis. Next base: position 238,721,775 of record NC_064642.1, read on the forward strand.
TATTGCATTCTACAGCTGTCTTGAAATCGAAGAGGTCAGATGCATTTATGTTGCAAGCGATGAATGGCTTTGTTTGCTTAAAGTGCTCTATTGTGTCCTTTACATCTTCTGGAACAATGCAGTTGGTAACTCAAGGATAAACATTCTGTCCAATTATGGCGTCGGTTAGCGATCAGTAACGAGACTTACCGCCTGCACGAGCTTTTGCAGGAATACATTTATTGTTTTAATTTATGTATTCATTTTCAGGTTTTTCTCATTTCATTTGTCGTTTCTTTCCACTCATAATGTTACAAACATGTGCTGGCGCCGACATTTTATCTAACAGTAAGGAGCAAGTTCATGGAACATAGAGTCTATCATATGTTAACAATAGTGGCTGTTAAACCGCAAGCTATCCATTGATTGCATTTGGTACCACATTTTCATTCGTGGCATTTTTAGCCTTTTGTACGTTGTTGGGCTTGACATGCATATCCCATTTCACGCAAAACTTTAAAATCCCTCATTATGGCAGTTAGAGCCTTTTTTATATCAAGTCTTCAATTACAGAATGAGTTTTAGTCGTAATTTTCGTAGCCAAATGAAGAGTGGGAAATGGAAAAACTGGGGTATCATATTGACTAGCGTGAGTTCTAGTATTTCAATACGTGTTTAATTGCTTGATAGCAACAAATTAACTAACAAAAATTTAGTTACTGGTTTGAGGCAAACATTTCCTCCCATCTGCCATAGCCAAACAAATTGTAATAAATGGACACATGGGGTATCAAACAGACCAGAAAGAGCTCTAATGTTGCAAAAAGATTTAATTGCTAGAAAAAAAAGGGTAATCACAAAAAACTTAATTAGTGATTTGAGGGAAAACTGAATTATTTCTTGAACAGCTGGTAAAAGGTATGTAAGTGAAGTGTCAAAGTTCATAACTTCAAGGCCTAGCCATTTTGCGAATACAAAGTTACATTGGTGGGATATTATCTGTCACAATGACTTCTTCTGAACCAAGTACAGTACTACATTCAAAATATTTCGAGTACTGAAGACACTACGGAAGCCAATGAGATTCATATCTCCTATGTGTAGTGACTATGCCTACAAGAAGATGCACTGGTGTAGTATTTGATTTATTACAGTGGCTCTCTTTATATCACGTACTGGAACTTTTAGATGTTTAGAGAGCAACTTTCTGAACAAAATGTGAAAACAAATTTTAAAAATTGCAAAAAAGTCACATGTTTTATGGTCTGATTTGTCCAAAAGTAGTAAATAAAGTATACTAACAAATCCTGTACACACAGTCTTTGAATTATGCTTGACATCATCTGCAGCAAAACAGAAGATGATTGAGCATGAGCATTTTCTTTCCTGTTGTCTGAAGGATTGATTACCGAAAAATTCAGAATTGGAAAAGTTATTTTTTGATTGTAACTAAGCTACAGTTAAAGGAACTTCCTGGGAAAATTAACATAGTTACAGTTATAGCTAGTACACACAAAAAGTAACTGTATCTGTAACAGCTATCATTAGAGTTATTTTCAAAAATTATAATGGTAACTCATGTGTAAATAAATAACGAACTCTATACAATGTAGAGAGGAAACAACCATTAATGTCAAACAGTAATTAAATACTTTGTCTATGGTGCCTCCTCTCTTTGTGTATTTCAGTTGAACTGCTTGTTCATTTTCAACAAAGTTGTTTTTCTAATGTTTCATCTCCCAGTTTGCCCTCAACACAATACCCCTTATACTGAAAACCATCTCTATACGGTTCCTGTGCCATATTTGGTAAAGAGCCTATTGATTACATGAAGCATTGACGATTTATATGTCTGTTGAATAATTTAGTATAAATAGTTCAAGATCCTGTCAAGCACATGATATTTGTATATTTTGTGTCCAAAGCAGAAAAAAATATCATCCTCATCCTTGAGTACTTTTGCTTCTTGCCTGGCACTGTCTCTTACAGCTGTTGTTTGAAACATGGCTTCCAGCATATGAACCTTAGCTGCATAGGCTTATCGTTGATTCATCGAGTTGGTTTTGAATTTTGGGTGGGAACACGAAGACATGATTAGATCTTTGTTTTCAAACACATGTTCAAACCTTTTCTGCAATCCCAGAACTGCAGTAAGCGGGGGTTTGCACGGTGTCAACTTACTGGATAACTTACTCAGCTTTTGTTTCAAAGCAGTAAAAGTTGGGAGAAGGAAACCCATGAATACGCTGTCTTCACCTTGTAGCAAGTTCAAAGCATGTGTCAGTGGACTCATCACTTCACAAGATCCTCTCAGGAAAGTAATTTCTTCAGGGGTTAGTCTTGACAGTGAACAAAAATTCATACAACTTCAGTTGCTTCATTACCACTATCCAACAACTAGCAGATCTGTTGGACAGCTTCATGTTTTGAGTTCTATCATGTAATTACACCTGCTGACAAACACCACAAGCATCTCTGATATACTATGCAATTTATATTGACTGATTCTGCCTGGTCCAATGTCCGGAGCACTTTGCTGTGGAGTTTCTTGAAACATTTTTAAATTTTATATTTTTAAGTGTATATACAGATTCTTTCACAGCAGTCAAATTTAATGTATGACTTGCACAACAGTGGTGAGGGGCAATGGTATCTCTTCTTTAGAATTTTCGTTTCCACTTACTGATAACATACTGAAGGCATTTATAAGTTCAAAATCATCATATTCATCATAAATTTCATTATTGTCTTCTTGTTCATCAGTAATATTTTGCCTCTGGAACAATCCCAAAACCTTGCAAAAAACTAAACCATTGTACGTAGTGGCACTACGAAATTATGTGATATTCTAACAATGTATAACTTAACTCTTCAGGCTTTCCCGGCGAGATCTTGACATGTGGAATAATCGGGTCTACTGCCGGATGTTTGTGTCGCTCTGGCACAATATTTCGCCCACGTAACTCGTTGCCGTAGACCCGATTAATCCACATATCAATGTGTAACTTATTTCCTTTGCCACATCTTATGTATGCCTTCCTTTCATATTTCTACATGGCAGCACTTCCATTTTTCTTTTCAATATGACTGAATCAAGCCAGTGACCATATATTCCAGCGACCTTCCTAAAACACACCAATTAGTTGAACAATCAATGAATGGACCTTGAAAACACAAGGAAAGCTACTTGGAAATGTATTAATCTCCACATAAAATTATAAAATAAGTAAATAAAAAAATAGCCAAATAATGTAATCTCAAATATGTGGGATTTATGAAAGTACCTTTACCCTTTACTCCACACATTGATGGAGTTACCATCACATTCATTTTTGATTGACTTTTCATTCTCTCAAATTTCTTATTGAATGTTCCACTAATAGTTTTTCTAGACGCAACTGACAGAGATTTCGGAAAATCCAGACAAAAAAGGTCTTTAAATGAGGATTCCTCTAGTATGCAGAGTGGCTGAGCGGTATCTACGACAGAAGTTCATAACTGGTTTGTCAACCATACTTTGAGTTACATCTAGTGAAGCTGAAGGGATACTCCAGGAGTTAAGTTTTGTTTGTTTTGAGGCTGTACCTGTAAAGATATTGCACTACTTTCTTTTTGTACCTTGCACTTTATTTTCCTCCCTTTGTTTTAAGGAATGTGAATATTTGCTCTAAACGAAAATGAGAATTGAATGTATTAGCTTTTTCAGGTTTTTAGTTATAAATGTTGAGGATATTTCTTATTTAAACAAAACAATGGTATCACCTAACGCTGACATCAAGCAAAATACATATCTGTGCATGATTTTAAATTCACCGTGTAGCTCTGACAGCTTAGTATTTTTCCCTATCCAACATCAAAAAATGAAACATTTCAGCATAAGTTGACCAAGGCATGAGTGTGTCTGCTTCCACCTCCACGTTCGGAAGATGTGGGAATGAACATAACCTTGAAGATTGCTTGTTATTCACGTGACATGTCTGTAATGCAATCATTGATGCATATATAAATTTCAGATAAAAATGTTATGAAGGGATGAATTCATTAAGAAGAATTAGATGCAATAAAGATACTTGAAATTATAGCTAAGGAATCAGACATTTCCTATGTACATTTTAGAACACTATGACAGGTTATAGCAGACATATTGTTTACCAAATGAAGTCAAGAAGAAAAGATGATGAAACAAATGCTGATAAGTCACTGTGTACAGTTGCGCTGGGGAAGAAAAAACTTTCCCATTCGGGGGAGTTCGGTCGCCGTATTGCAAGTCCTTTTTAGGTGACGCCACATCGGCGACTTGCGAGTCAATGATGATGAAAATGATTATGGACATACAATACCCAGTCCCTTGCCAGGAATCGAACCCGGGCCCTCTGAGTGGTAGGCAGTAACGCTACCGCTACGCTATGGAGGCGGACAACAAGTGTAATGCACTCATTGATGAAAATATTTAATTACGAAACAATTATTTTTTTAAAATGAAGACCAGAGTTAGCCTGTCTTGAGACTCTCACGACTAAATATTTTACATGCAATAAAAAAAATTAACAGCACTTTTGTTAAAGAGTCACCGATGAAAGCAATTTAAGTACGGTACAGTTTAAGTAACTTTATGGAAGCGAAAACGCCAATAGCGACCGCTACCTTTCAAAAGTAATTGTTACTATACCCCGATTAAAACTACTTGATAGCTGAAGTCTGTTATTTGCCGGTACACCATTTCCATATTGAGTGGCGGCTACGGCTTAGTTATAGGGGACACACAAACACGGCGTTCACCTCACAGCTACTGTTAATGTGTAACACGGAGCCAAGTTGGAAGTAGCCACCGCGAGGTATGACAGAAAAGCGACATGCTCTCTTGACACCGATTTTAAGTGACCTGTGACTGAACTGTGGCAGACGATGCGTTTTGTAGCCCTGAATTAAAACTAATGTCCTAACCTAATCACAAACTCATGATGTTCAAAGTATTAGAGAAAACAGCTGTCATCAATCTTCGGCAGAATTAATATCACGAACGCATTGTTCACAGCGATTAAAGCTAGTCTCTATAAAAGAACTTAAGACAGAAAAACTTCAGTTTCCGCGCAAAAAGCGAACTAGAATTTCTCGCTATTATTGGTTACGAGGAATTATCCTCATACTGGTTTGCACGTGGTTGCAGATTATAGGCGACACAAACAGATTCCGAACGGAAACAGAATGATAGGAAGAAAAAATTGATAAAAATGACTCAACAAAGTATCAGAAAGTTAAAAAACTTTTAAACCAATTAACTGAATAAAAATAAGAAAGACCTTTGATTAGATTTAGAAGTAAAAAAATTCGGCGTATTTGACGAGATTCCAGCCTACTACCTTCTACACATCAGGTTTCTATGCTAACCAATGTCCTACGCCACTGCACTGCAATAAGCTGTATGCACGACTCTGGTGACACTGTTGCAACAATCAATTGCACCCTTCTAGAATTTGTCTCCACGCAATATCGTGCGAAGCTTTCTAATAAGCTGATCTCTGTCATTATAATAGCTGTACATGTGATGCTCAATCACTTCTTGTGTGGAATGATCCAGGGTTGGTACTTTGTTTGAAATGGACGTATTTCGTTATCATCACTGTGTACGTGCGTGTGTGTGTGTGGGTGGGGGGGGGGGAGGGGTTCTGTGGTTACATTGTGCGATGAAGGAATATGAAATAAAATGCCAGACCCAGGACTCATGATTCGAATACATCAATTAAGAAAACTGGACAAGGAATTGGAAGGGAACTGACCAACTATCGTGGCAGCTTGGAATGGCGAATGGTTTGGATATAACGTTGAGTGCTCTGATTGAAGGAAACGAGCTCCAAGCGTATGAAACGTCAACTATGAAGTAATTTTAATCGCGCGATAGTAACGGCGTTTTTAGTAACGTGTTATACCCCAACTCTCGAAAAATGTTTGTGGCTAAATAATAGTTGGCACTTTTTTACACGTTGAGCGTAGGATGACAGAAATATGTCAAGACCACACAACGGCAAACGGCTAAGTCTACATAATTCGCTAAACAAATATCCCTACCCTTTACAAACCTAAAATTCTGTGTTAAACATTGGATTTTAAATGATTAGTCGGCACCTCGTTTACTGCACATTATTTCGAGCCACATTCAAAGATGCGTCAGATATATCTCTAAGATAGGCTATTCTGTTTATTACTTTTAGACTATTCATTTCACAAAACATTTGTCCAGGTTCTTTTTTTTTAAAAAAAAAAAAAAAAGGAGCGTCTTTATATCTGATGATAAGTCGTCACTTCAAGTGTGTACCTAAAGGTGAGTAGTACGTCACAAAGTAAAGTGGAATTATAAAAAAAAAATGAAAAAAACCAAACAACTGTTGTGTCGTGAAGTTTGAAAATGTCACTCGTGGAAGTTCTCCATCACCATCTGAATTTCTCCAGAGGACGAAGGAGGCATTGCAGACGTTCCAAAGCTCATTAAACGGCGAATCTGTAGCTGGTCTGCAGTTCTCTCCTACGCTACCGCCTCCGCTCCCGTTATTCCGAGCTTACTGCTTCTCCTTACACTCATCATCACCTTGTAGTCCGTTAAGTCCTTACTAACGCTACTCGATCCAACAAATAAGTCAATGCCATCGGGTAAATATCGCACTGAGTCAAAGTAATGAAAATGGAATCCAATGTAAGAACTATAAAATATTCAAACTTGGCTCTGACAACGTTAAATGGGCCAGACAATATATCCATCATGTGGATGTCGTACAAATAAAAAGCAATCAAATAACAGTTCGTGTAGAGGCACACAAGCAGCAGTTTTACCAGCGCTTTACCATTAAGTGGGGCAGAGAGAAAAGTAAATAAATGCTACAATAAAAATTACCCTCTGCCACGCTCTTCACAGTAATTCGCAGAGCATAAAAATACAGAGTGCACCAAAATTGGCGCACTGGGCGCCAAGGGACTATTCCTTGCTTACTGACATTAGAAAAATTTCTCTGACAAAGTTTCGTTCCGTGCACATTTTCGATAGAAAAAAGGACATCAGAGAAATATAGTTCGCAAAAACTTTTAATCACGTGTGTGACAAGTATCGTAATCTAATTCTGTGTAGCTGTGCTCCCAGTTAAAGTGGAGGATAGAGTTTTCCGTCGGAGTACTCCAGTTCGCGAATTCGTTTCCGGGTTTAAGTGCAACTTTTTACGATTTCTTAATTTTTGACTGCGTGATGTGGTATCTAGTTTCTTAATCGTTATACAGCAACTACGTCAGGTCTTATACAGAACACGAGCAATTATTTGACACTAACACAGTACATTCGTTTTTTAATTACACTCTTAAAGACGTGATTTGCTGCTGTTGTCTTACACGCACTACAGCCTTCCATACATTCCGGTAGACTGTCAGCATTGTTGATCTTTTCTTCAGTTAGACCTCTTTCCCCAAGGCAATAAAAAATCTGACACCACCCCTCCTCTCCTTGGTTTCGTCTACTTCTTTTATCCCTTGCATTTCTCTTGCAAACATGCAATTAAATATATTGTTTCGTACTACATGATCAGCTACATAAGTACACAGATTCTTATAACTAAATCTGAGGGGGGTGCGATGGGGAGGTTCCCTTGTCAGTAGCTATACCGCACATAATTTTCCACGTAAAAAAATCTCTCTCATACCCTCACGGCAATAGACGTGCTGAATCTGTACGTCCCTCACGATAGGACACACACTCATCTTCTCTGGTCATACCACAACATAAGTCACATTAACTTTACATTGCAATATACACACATTTTACATGAATAGTACAGTTATCTTTTATATCTGTACAGAGCCCGAAAAAAATATGGTATGCCTACGCTCACACCAGCTAAATGTCTCGACTCTCCTCAGTCCTAGGAAATTATCTGAAAAAGTCTTCGAATCAGCACTTCTGGAAGGTGCAGCATCCTGCCAAGATTCTCTCAAACAGGTCTTATGGAGGACAGGTGTCCAGCACTATGTGTGATAATGAATACCGCACCCGCAGACGTAACGCCTGGAAAGACATCAACGACGCGGGTTGGTGGACTGTAATCAACATCACTATCGATATAACAACAAGGAAAACGCGACGGTACGCTTAGGGGCGCCGATGAGGGGATGTATTGTTACAGCCGTATCGCTCGTCCTGTTTGTACACTATTGCACGTCCAGTTGAACACTTACATTGCTATATTGTACAGCTGTTTATGAAATGAATCTATCACCACTTATGTATGGATATACTTCACGGTGCGTTGAAGTCACAATTCACCATGTCCAATCTATCCTTCCATTATGACTAGAAATACGCAATCTTTCTTTTGATTTTACGTGAATAGTAGTTTGATTACTTCCCACAAAAGTATGTCGGAACATAAGCCACGGTACCTTCACGTTGAAGAATCAGCATAACATTTCTGACTATCTACACTCCTGGAAATGGAAAAAAGAACACATTGACACCGGTGTGTCAGACCCACCATACTTGCTCCGGACACTGCGAGAGGGCTGTACAAGCAATGATCACACGCACGGCACAGCGGACACACCAGGAACCGCGGTGTTGGCCGTCGAATGGCGCTAGCTGCGCAGCATTTGTGCACCGCCGCCGTCAGTGTCAGCCAGTTTGCCGTGACATACGGAGCTCCATCGCAGTCTTTAACACTGGTAGCATGCCGCGACAGCGTGGACGTGAACCGTATGTGCAGTTGACGGACTTTGAGCGAGGGCATATAGTGGGCATGCGGGAGGCCGGGTGGACGTACCGCCGAATTGCTCAACACGTGGGGCGTGAGGTCTCCACAGTACATCGATGTTGTCGCCAGTGGTCGGCGGAAGGTGCACGTGCCCGTCGACCTGGGACCGGACCGCAGCGACGCACGGATGCACGCCAAGACCGTAGAATCCTACGCAGTGCCATAGGGGACCGCACCGCCACTTCCCAGCAAATTAGGGACACTGTTGCTCCTGGGGTATCGGCGAGGACCATTCGCAACCGTCTCCATGAAGCTGGGCTACGGTCCCGCACACCGTTAGGCCGTCTTCCGCTCACGCCCCAACATCGTGCAGCCCGCCTCCAGTGGTGTCGCGACAGGCGTGAATGGAGGGACGAATGGAGACGTGTCGTCTTCAGCGATGAGAGTCGCTTCTGCCTTGGTGCCAATGATGGTCGTATGCGTGTTTGGCACCGTGCAGGAGAGCGCCACAATCAGGACTGCATACGACCGAGGCACACAGGGCCAACACCCGGCATCATGGTGTGGGGAGCGATCTCCTACACTGGCCGTACACCACTGGTGATCTTCGAGGGGACACTGAATAGTGCACGGTACATCCAAACCGTCATCGAACCCATCGTTCTACCATTCCTAGACTGGCAAGGGAACTTGCTGTTCCAACAGGACAATGCACGTCCGCCTGTATCCCGTGCCACCCAACGTGCTCTAGAAGGTGTAAGTCAACTACCCTGGCCAGCAAGATCTCCGGATCTGTCCCCCATTGAGCATGTTTGGGACTGGATGAAGCGTCGTCCCACGCGGTCTACACGTCCAGCACGAACGCTGGTCCAACTGAGGCGCCAGGTGGAAATGGCATGGCAAGCCGTTCCACAGGACTACATCCAGCATCTCTACGATCGTCTCCATGGGAGAACAGCAGCCTGCATTGCTGCGAAAAGTGGATATACACTGTACTAGTGCCGACATTGTGCATGCTCTGTTGCCTGTGTCTATGTGCCTGTGGTTCTGTCAGTGTGATCATGTGATGTATCTGACCCCAGGAATGTGTCAATAAAGTTTCCCCTTCCTGGGACAATGAATTCACGGTGTTCTTATTTCAATTTCCAGGAGTGTATTATACGTATATAAAAAAATTATTATATGTCAATACTTGCACCTGCTGCGTGTCGTTTTCACACTGCAAAAAGTCGCCTGCCATTACGTATTTGTCGATGAATAAAGGATGTAATGGCAATTTAAAAAGCCTTAGAGTCTTTTCTGTTTATCGATTTCACCACTTCCACGAAACCTTTTGGTATTTTCGATACTTGTAAGTCAAGCCAACATAAAGTGGCGTCTTTTTGGCGTCTTTTATACATATTCAGATAGCCAAGTCGAGGTTTGTGTCAGTGTGTTCCATGCATAGCTTTCACCACACACAATTGTCTCCTAACTAAGAAATCATCGTGAGTGCAAAATATACTAGAATACATTCATTCAGAGTTAATTTTTACGGGCGGAGCAGGTGGGTGGAGAAACCGCAAAACTGCTGTAGTCTGAGCGCATGTGTAAGTTCATGTTGCTAAGCACCGTTCCTGTTTAACACTGGAGCAGGACGAGGATCACCGCGAGACGGATCTGTTGTTTCAACTGACGAAATTGAATTTGTCACGAAAAACAAAAGAACCTGTTAGAGCGTCATACAAAGATTTCGTTTGTTGTATGTGCGAGAAACGGTGACTTAGTGATACAGCCCTGTTTAGATCCTATAATGTGTCTGTCGGAGATGAATTTTCAAAAAGGAATATCATGTTATGTAGAAACCTCCTATAGGCCCAAATGCAAAGAATGCTTTATTACAAGCATGCAATAGACTTTCGTTTGTCTCTTTCAGCACACTAGTTTTATGTAACTGAATAATAACTATGATGCCATCGTCATTCAGTTATTCACTTCAAGTTTGTCCTGGATGTCTGTGAATAAGGTAATGCTGTAGTTCTGACTAGCGTTAGTGAGTGTGATGTACAAAGTATGGTCATGCTTTAGTTATCGCTATTAAATGAGGATCGTGACTGCGTGACTCTACTTGTTCAACAACAGAGCTGTAGCCACACATTAGAAAAATATTCCGGAGCTCTTACTTCCTTAGTATGTTACTACAATCAACCTTGAGAACTATGGATTCAAGGGAAAAGAGAATGTTACTGCTTACAGCGTGTTTGAGATGGTAAAATCAAGAAATGCGTGTGATGTGCTCTTGGATATTTATATGAAACTGATAAAGAGTCATCGCCATGTGAACGCTTTTGATTATTACATGTTCCTTACACAACTTGTACCATTACTATGTGATATATATTTTACTTGCCACCTGACGTATGTCAAAGTATGAGCCATGCTTTAAGCACTATGACTCGATGTCGCAATATCACATTGATGAGTCATCATCAGTTAAAATTTGTTGTATTGGGTGTACAGCTGAAAAGATCAATAATAATAATGTATATTCTGTAGCCAAGCAAGATGCTATTACTTTTTTAATGACCTATTTCTTTATTTGATGGTTTCTATGATGATGAGTGTAGACAGATAAAATTTAAAGATATGGTATACACAGATGATTCAGGAATGATAGAGACATTCTAAGCAAACATTGCATCACCGAGGTCTTTCAAGTTAACACAGTCTTACTATGGAATTCACTGGGATAGCCCTAAAAAGATATGGTGATGGTGCTTAAATTATTCGATCACTCGGATACCATCATCTACGTGAAGGGGAAGGAGAAGATCTCATTGATGCATTGAATCTTTACGTTTGCTGCTATTCATAGCCTGTAATTCTGCAGGTGTCCTTTTCTCCATCAACAGAAGAGAAAGAAGAAGAAGAAAATAGTGTTGCTGTGTCTGCTTATGAAAATGTAAAATTACTTTGAAAAATAAATTAATTTTTACCTCAAATCCTCTTTGTTGTTCTTTTTTTTTTCAACCCTATTCCCACTTTGATAGTACAGTTTCTTTAACCACATGCTATGTCCATTGTTTTCTTCAAGAAGAGGAGATATGATTTTAGACATGTCTGCTATATATCTTTGGAAGCCGACACAGTCACATGCCTCCTGCTCCCATGCTGCATGATAGGTGTAATTCCATGTAACCATTTTATATATTTTGTTATCTTTCATCTTTAACGTCAGCTCCTTAATAGCACTCATTTTCAGCAAAACTAATGTCATTTGAGACATACACAGCCTTTATATATACATATACATACAATGCAATAGGGGATAGGGTTTTTTTTGTAAATAACAACAAAGATGTATGATGACAAATTTTTTCTTGGTTAATTCAGTTCACACAAATACAATATAGTTCTTGGGGTACAATATGTGTTATGTGGAGGTGCAATATAGTATTCTTGAGGTACAAATTGACTCTGCTATTCCACTGTAGAAATACTTTTAACTTACACGCTACAACAGTAACACTGGTAAGGAATTTTTTTTATATAAATCTATGCTAAAAACCAAAGCGGAGATACTTTCTTTAGTACTACAACTAAATTCCACAGCCCCAGTAGCATAGCTTTTTTTTTACAATAATTCCGATGGACTGCGCATGCTTAGAATCTAATTTCAACAGTCAGCAATAGCAAAGGTTTCTTTACAGTAACAATTCTGATTAACTGTGAGCTGTATATACACTTAAAAACTATTCTAGCTAGGATATCTAGCGGTATTTTTGCCTTTTAAAATTTTTTTGTATCGTCATGAGGCGACAGACCGAATTGAGACTGTAGCACAGTGTACACCTAGTGTCCTCTCGATTGAATACTGGTCTGCCGTACCATGTGCAGTGGTTGCGGTGCAGCACTGTGAACGCCACTGCACAGGCACCGCAAATAGTCTTTGATAGAGAGGGCTTTCGATGCCATGTGACGCACACCCTTAGCCCGCCTCTGGGTGGCACATTCCAATGTGCGATCCGCATACATTTTTGAGCATAGACCTACAAACTCCACACTCGGCATTCCATTCGCCTCGTCCTTCATAAGACTGATCACCTTCTTGTTTTGCGGAATAACAGCGTAAGGATTATCAGCTGTGTATGAGGACGTGTCGAATTCATTACTGTGGCATCTAATTACTTTATATAGATCACAGTTCTTCACCCAATAGATGAAGCTATCTGTATCAATATAAATTAATTTAGGATCTGCGAAATCAGTTTTCGCAAACTCATAATGAAAGCGGTACATGTGGAGTTTGGATAGATTTAATATGCACATCCCCACGTAAATAGGTATCGTAAACCCTACTGCAGTCTTCCCCATCCCCACAGCAACAAAGTTCTTATTGAATATGTTGACCCGCTTTAAATTTGGTCTGGCAATGTATTTCCTTACGCCATAACGCCAATCCTATTCGGTTCTATTCAAAATTTCACTTCGTTCCCTCAAATACTCCATTGTTTTACCGAAAATTGAATTATTCATTAACTTATAAAAAAATTTCTCAAGGTCACATGTCGTGGAAGCTCTCTGTCTCGTATTCAAACCAATATACTCCTTCAAGCAGGGGGATGAGTCGTGCTTGGGTAGCTCAGTCGGTAGAGCACTTGCCCGCGAAAGGCAAAGGTCCCGAGTTCGAGTCTCGGTCCGGCACATAGTTTTAATCTGCCAGGAAGTTTCATATCAGCTCACACTCCGCTGCAGAGTGAAAACCTCATTCTAGAAACATCCCCCAGGCTGTGGCCAAGCCATGTCTCTGCAATATCCTTTCTTCCAGGAGTGCTAGTTCTGCATGTTTCGCAGGAGAGCTTCTGTTAAGTTTGGAAGGTAGGAGATGAGGTACTGGCGGAATTAAAGCTGTGAGGACGGGGCGTGAGTAGTGCTTGGGTAGCTCAGTCGGTAGAGCACTTGCCCGCGAAAGGCAAACGTCCCGAGTTCGAGTCTCGGTCCGGCACATAGTTTTAATCTGCCAGGAAGTTTCAACTGTGGTGATATTCGGACAATGAGCAACATTGTAAATGAGTGTCCTAACAGACGTTTCCCTAGAAATATCAAGAGTGTGCACGAAGCATCCGATGAAGGGCTCCGCTGGATTGAGTCTTCCAGCTTTAGTGCGTTGTCTGGGATGTTGCTTGTCTATATTTGCAAATGTGTTTTTGTAAATATTAGGTTGTTGCATACGTTCGTAGCGTTTCTGTTTTGCCTGTTCGTATTCTGGTCGCTATATGTTCATTTATCGATTCTCATTTCCCATTTGTAGTTCACCGTTGCTATTTGAGGTTATACCGTATATTGTCATTTTGTTATTTGGATCTAGTGAGTGGAGCTGTGGACGCTGGAAAATGGAGTGCCAAGTGGAGAAATGGGGGCATTTTGGACATATATTTCCGTTTAAATTCAATAGAGGGGTGACAGCAGTGGATACAACCAGAAACATTTGCGCAGTGTATGAAGATAGCGCCATTAGACTGAGCAAGGCAAGAAAATGGTTTTCGATTTGAGGAGGATTGCTTTGACATTAGTGACTCTCAACGTTCAAGAAGATCTTCAGGATTTGATGAAGTTCGTTTATACGTATTAATCCACGTTTATCTACGTCAGTTGCATGGGGGCTTAATTATTATTTTAATGCAAATGTTTTTTTAATTTTTTGATTTAGTAACTGTATGTCCGATTACGAAGTGTCGTAAACGGTTGGCCCTGACTAGTATTTGTACGCAATCTGACTGCATAGAACAACAACAAAGAATGAAATGAAATTTCCGTTAACACAATTAATTAATTAAGTCCCCAGCAACTATAAAACCTACGAAACCAAAGCACAAGTATAACTGTTCTGTGTACTCAACGTACACATCTGGCACGGTTCTTCTTCAATAAGACAAGAAATTTCAAATACCATTTATACTGAAGTGATAAAAAAAAATTAGAAATACTATAATTGCGCAAGAAAACCAGAATTACACTCTAATACAAGAACACAAGCCAGATGCTTTGTTGACTGAACCTGTAATGACGCATTATTCAGGACATTGAAATAATGAGAAAAAAAAGAAAAGGAGTTTTGTTACCTTCATTTATATTGATGAAAAGCACTCTAATCATTACAATATCTCCACACCGACTCGCTACTACCACATCTCAACAAGAACTGACTACTGCCACATCTCGACAAGCACTGCACTACGCTACTTCTCAACAAAACTGCCTACTACGAGTTCTCAACAAGCACTGCCCACTAGCACATCTCAGCAAACACTGACTACTACGAGTTCTCCCCAAGCACTGCACTCCGCTACTTCTCAATAATCACTGCCAGTGGAAGCGGCCGACCAAAACTCTCTGGCGCGATCTCTGGCGCTGTGACTCAGTGTAGCCACCTTTCACAGTGTACTCCAGAACTGGCAAATATGATGAACTGCGATCTTTCCGCCATTATGTGACATTTGCATGCAATGAGAAAGGCTCAAAAATCAAGTGTATGGCTACCGCATGCTCTAAGTCAAAATCACAGAAGCAGGGGGTGGCCAAATGTCCATTTCTGATTGATCATCGTCGATCGCTCGTGAACAACACCTACCATTCCTATCCTGTATCGTTACTGGTGACGAGAAATGGTGACTTTATGCCACCATAAGGAAAAGAAAGGAATGACAACCCAAACAAAGCAGCAGCTCCTCGTACAAAGACCTGCGCGCATCCACAAAGGAAGTTATACAACTGGTGCAACATCGACATGGTGTACTAAGATTTGCTTCCCCGAGGTAAAACCATCACTGCTAATATTTATTGTCAACTGAGAAGTCTTGCAGGCGCAATGCAAAAACAACAACCAGGAAGATTACGTGAAGTGATGGTAATTGTGGAGATACTTTTTCGGTATTTCTTCATAGACCAAAATGTAAAATATTTGCCAGATATCGATCGGCCAATCAAAGATAAGCAAGGGCACTGATATACTCTGAGAGACAATGACATAATTATGCTCTTCAATTATTAGTTTTAGTAGAAGTCGGCTGTTCTGTTCTGTTCTGTTCTTGTTCGTCATGAAGTGTAGACGTATATGTGAAACCTGGTGCTATATTTATGAACGTTTATTCGAATAGTCACCAGTATAAGTCAAAACGAAATCTCTGTGTTTATCATTATTTATGGAAGCCTAATAACACATTCTCCTGGACCAATATTGTTATTATTTATGCGAGATAGATACATACAGCAGCGGCGATCTTCGCGACGGCGCAGTACAAAAATGGAGGTAGGTGAACACATCCTTTGCTTCCTTTGTGGCCGCCATTCTCATTTTTTTTTTATTTGTATGAATGAATAGGATGCTAGTACTAGCGAGTGGGAAATAACGTCATTTATAACATGTGTATCCTGTACTTCAATTGACCTATATACACTCCTGGAAATTGAAATAAGAACACCGTGAATTCATTGTCCCAGGAAGGGGAAACTTTATTGACACATTCCTGGGGTCAGATACATCACATGATCACACTGACAGAACCACAGGCACATAGACACAGGCAACAGAGCATGCAGAATGTCGGCACTAGTACAGTGTATATCCACCTTTCGCAGCAATGCAGGCTGCTATTCTCCCATGGAGACGATCGTAGAGATGCTGGATGTAGTCCTGTGGAACGGCTTGCCATGCCATTTCCACCTGGCGCCTCAGTTGGACCAGCGTTCGTGCTGGACGTGCAGACCGCGTGAGACGACGCTTCATCCAGTCCCAAACATGCTCAATGGGGGACAGATCCGGAGATCTTGCTGGCCAGGGTAGTTGACTTACACCTTCTAGAGCACGTTGGGTGGCACGGGATACATGCGGACGTGCATTGTCCTGTTGGAACAGCAAGTTCCCTTGCCGGTCTAGGAATGGTAGAACGATGGGTTCGATGACGGTTTGGATGTACCGTGCACTATTCAGTGTCCCCTCGACGATCACCAGTGGTGTACGGCCAGTGTAGGAGATCGCTCCCCACACCATGATGCCGGGTGTTGGCCCTGTGTGCCTCGGTCGTATGCAGTCCTGATTGTGGCGCTCACCTGCACGGCGACAAACACGCATACGACCATCATTGGCACCAAGGCAGAAGCGACTCTCATCGCTGAAGACGACACGTCTCCATTCGTCCCTCCATTCACGCCTGTCGCGACACCACTGGAGGCGGGCTGCACGATGTTGGGGCGTGAGCGGAAGACGGCCTAACGGTGTGCGGGACCGTAGCCCAGCTTCATGGAGACGGTTGCGAATGGTCCTCGCCGATACCCCAGGAGCAACAGTGTCCCTAATTTGCTGGGAAGTGGCGATGCGGTCCCCTACGGCACTGCGTAGGATCCTACGGTCTTGGCGTGCATCCGTGCGTCGCTGCGGTCCGGTCCCAGGTCGACGGGCACGTGCACCTTCCGCCGACCACTGGCGACAACATCGATGTACTGTGGAGACCTCACGCCCCACGTGTTGAGCAATTCGGCGGTACGTCCACCCGGCCTCCCGCATGCCCACTATACGCCCTCGCTCAAAGTCCGTCAACTGCACATACGGTTCACGTCCACGCTGTCGCGGCATGCTACCAGTGTTAAAGACTGCGATGGAGCTCCGTATGCCACGGCAAACTGGCTGACACTGACGGCGGCGGTGCACAAATGCTGCGCAGCTAGCGCCATTCGACGGCCAACACCGCGGTTCCTGGTGTGTCCGCTGTGCCGTGCGTGTGATCATTGCTTGTACAGCCCTCTCGCAGTGTCCGGAGCAAGTATGGTGGGTCTGACACACCGGTGTCAATGTGTTCTTTTTTCCATTTCCAGGAGTGTAGGTCAATTGAAGAACAGTATACTACTGCTAGCAAAGGCGAAACATAACGACATACATAACATTTGTATCCTGTTCGTCAGTTGACCTACATATCAACGTTACATCCGTCGCTTTTTTCATCTACCTAGCACCAGTTTCCCGTACTTCAGTTGACCTGTATACGTCAACTGAAGTACGGGTTACAAATTTTACGTATACTAGTACTGGGAAAGGGAAAAAGAGCGACAATTGCAAAATTTGCATTCTGTATTGCAGCTCGACGAACCCATACAGAACAGTATAATACGTCAAAGAAATGCATCAAAATAGACAAGTTCAGTACAACATTTAATTTGGCTGCGACAATAATACCTGTAGTCTTCATCATTTCTCTTTTTCTGACGAAGTTCGATTCCTTTTGTTATAATTTTTATCTTATTCTTATTTGCACCTAACTGATATTCTTTGCAACCAGGCCATAAGAGAAGGTAAATCTAAGAAAATAGGTGTGTCTACCTCTTCTGTATATTCGGTATATGTGAGTGACTTTCACAATAGTTACAATTTCTTACCATCATCCCCAAATGCAGTAGTTATTAGACAGCCTAGTCACTCACGAATGTACGCGCCATCTGATATTGCGTCCTTAGATTTTCACCTTTTTCGCGCTCTGTCGAACAACTTTAAGGAAGTTTCCAAAATGAGATTTTCACTCTGCAGCGGAGTGTGCGTTGATATGAAACTTCCTGGCAGATTAAAACTGTGTGCCCCACCCAGACTCGAACTCGGGACGTTTGCCTTTCGTGGGCAAGTGCTCTACCATCTGAGCTACCGAAGCACGACTCACGTCCGGTACTCACAGCTTTACTTCTGCCAGTATCTCGTCTCCTACCTTCCAAACTTTACAGAAGCTCTCCTGCGAACCATGCAGAACTAGCACTCCTGAAAGAAAGGATATTGCGGAGACATGGCTTAGCCACAGCCTGGGGGATGTTTCTAGAATGAGATTTTCACTCTGCAGCGGAGTGTGCGCTGATATGAAACTTGGAAGGTAGGAGACGAGATACTGGCAGAAGTAAAGCTGTGAGTACTGGGCGTGAGTCGTGCTTCGGTAGCTCAGATAGTAGAGCACTTGCCCGCGAAAGGCAAAGGTCCCCAGTTCGAGTCTCGGTCGGGCACACAGTTTTAATCTGCCAGGAAGTTTCAACTTTAAGGAACTTCCTTTCCGAATGAAAATGTGCTTCGAGCATAGTTCGATGACTTCTTCACCTCAAAACCACGTGATTTTTACAGTCGTGGAATCAAAACGTTACCCCATGACTACCAGACTTTTGAAAATAGTGAAGGAGAATAAATTATTGATAACTACAGCCTCTGCTATGCATATCTGTTATGTTTATTAAACTTATGGAAGATGCTACGAACGTATGCAGCAACCCAATAGTCTAACAATTGTGATGATGTAATTGATGCATACGATAACAAAAAAGTAACAGAACAGCTGGTTTTCATATTATAGTACATTAAATATGGGACTACCGAAGAACGGGATACAACCCGTCGGCTTTGACCAAT
Source organism: Schistocerca serialis cubense (assembly GCF_023864345.2). Classification (NCBI taxonomy): domain Eukaryota; kingdom Metazoa; phylum Arthropoda; class Insecta; order Orthoptera; family Acrididae; genus Schistocerca; species Schistocerca serialis. The sequence continues at coordinate 238,740,888 of NC_064642.1, forward strand.
GACATCAGGATTTGCCAGAGATGATTCATTGCAGAGATTTAACAGCAGAGACGAGTATCCATAAACAGAGGAATTCAGAAGAGGAAACAGATGGTAGACATATATCACGTTTAATAATATTTCGACCATGATGTTAAATATATCGCTTGCTTGAGTCTTAGTACTTCTGTAAAAAAATAATGAAAAATGGGATAGAAGTAGCGGTAGCCTAGAATACCTCAGTTGATGCATCTCGAACTTCAGTCGATCTGTATAGGTGAATTGCAGTACGGAATACAAATTTAACGTACGTCGATTTCTTCGTTTTCGTTAACATTAGTATCCTGTTCTTCAGTTAGGTCAACTGAAGTACGGCATACAAACTTTACAGGTGTTGTTTCTTTCGCTGCTGCTGCTAGTGGCGTTCTGTTCTTACGTAGATGGTATTGCTAGCGAAGGCAAAAAGATCTACATACATCATATTTGTATCCCATACTTCAGTTGACCTTCATAGGTGAACTGAAGAGCAGGATATTACTGATAACTAAAGCGAGGAAATCGGCGTCAGTAACATTGGCAACCTGTACCTCACTTCAACTACGCGAAGGCGGAAGAAGACGACACACATAGAATTTGTATCTCATACTTCAGTTGACCTACATAGGTCAACTCAAGTATGGGATACTTTTTTTTTTGCCTTTGATACTAATAGTATCGACTGAAAGTTATCATAATCTTGCTAGCGACGACAAAAAACCAACAGCAGTGAAATTTGTATCCCATTCTTCGGTTGAGGTATACAGGTCAGCTGAATGAATAGGATACTAGTACTAGCGAGTGGGAAATAACGTCATTTATAACATGTGTATCCTGTACTTCAATTGACCTATATAGGTCAATTGAAGAACAGTATACTACTGCTAGCAAAGGCGAAACATAACGACATACATAACATTTGTATCCTGTTCGTCAGTTGACCTACATATCAACGTTACATCCGTCGCTTTTTTCACCTACCTAGCACCAGTTTCCCGTACTTCAGTTGACCTGTATACGTCAACTGAAGTACGGGTTACAAATTTTACGTATACTAGTACTGGGAAAGGGAAAAAGAGCGACAACTGCAAAATTTGTATTCTGTATTGCAGCTCGACGAACCCATACAGAACAGTATAATACGTCAAAGAAATGCATCAAAATAGACAAGTTCAGTACAACATAAAAGTAAAAGACTAAACTTATCACTCGCAAACGCCGCAAAAACCGAAGCTCGCCTTGAAACACACCATCGAAAATCGCATATACACATACACAATAAACACATCACGAAAAACACACATACAAATATATAAACCCGGAAGTTCACATCAACGAAATGAAGTAAAATATAAAAATCCACAGAAGAAAATTACCTGACTTAAGAAAATGAAGAACGACGGATCAACCACAAAAAATCCAAATCAATATTTTAACCACCCCAACCAAACCCACCCTTCTCTTTAATTATCAGTTACCCCGCAACTCCCATCCCAATCTGATTTTATTGACAAATATGTTTGTCCAACACGTTTAAGGAAACACGTAAATGAGCAATATGTACCGGAAACACTATGTCTCCACGAATATTCAGCTAAATGGCTCTGTAGTGTCGCAATTCGTCGCTTACCCCTCCCTACAACCGATTTTATGGCTGACCAATAACCTTCTATACTATTGGTACGACGCCAAGTTGATGAAGATCTGAATTCAATATTATGATTGACAACAAGATGCTGAAAACCTCTATTACCCAAATCCCTATAAGAAGAAAAACCATCGGAAATAACTACAGAACCCTCTGCAATATGATCAATTAATTTCATCAAAGGTTTGTTCGTTCATTTAGGAACTACTTCAAAAACTACATTGTCATATTCTGGACCTGAAATTACAGCCCCCCCCCCCCCCCCAAACCCATAATCCTATCGCAGGTTGCCCCCTGTTGTACTTTGTTTTGCCAAAATGAGACTCATCGATTTCGACTATAGCACCCCGACCCCTCCCCAAAAAAGTCCCCCTATACTTTATATATTCCCCTACAAACTTTCCTACAAAGCGAATACTAGTCTAAAACGGTACGCTCACTCACACGACATTCATGTACACACAAAACCTCAAACTTCAACAGTATGTAATTTTTATTATACGAGATCTCTCAAGGCCAGCTTCGATTTCTCAAACCCTGTTCCTCGTCTGATTGAGCGCCCGTTCTTCAGTTGAACCGAACTTAGTGGATAGTATTAGTTGCATGCAATATCAGACAGTTTCAACGCGATGCAGTTATCTATGAGGCAGTTCTGTTCACTAATACAGGAGTTCGATTTGGACAAAATATCAGCCTATTGTAAAGACTGGCAACTAGTCAGCAATGAAAAGAACATTGATAATGTGCACGTCGCGGAATGTAAAAGCATGGCACCACTGACTACATGCTTAGACTCTTTACAAATAGAATCACAAGCATTTAGGTCTAACAAAATGCAGAGATACCAAGTGGAGAGACCCTATAGGCTTACAACTTAGTTGCAGATAAAGCAAATGGAAGGTTTCGATTCGCTGTTAGGATATGGGAATTTGTATATTTTCTACAAAGAAGATTGCATACAAAACACATTTACTGCTCATACTGACCGAAGGTAAGAGGCCCGTACCAGATCGGACAGCTATATTTAGCTGGCGAGACACTGTGATAGGGAAGTTGAAAAATCGTAACTTGTAGACAAGCGAAGGAAGACGCTACACTTCTCGTGAGAACTGCTTAAAAAATTGGAACTAACTTTCAGGGCATTAACCACAAAATATATTGCTCAGATCCTTATATATCCTTCCCACACATATCGCACAGTTAAGATCACTCAAGTTACAACTCACATGAAGGTTTACAAGCAATTACTTCCCCACACTCTATCAGTAAATGGGATGGAAATAAACATAAATAAAGGGTACAATAAAAATTACTCTCTGCCACGCACTTCACAGTTCTTCGCAGTGTCTAGATATATATGAAGAGGAAGTACAAAGTTAAAATCGCCCACTTACAAGTTTTTCTGGTCTGAAACCAAACTGATAACATGTAGTGTTTCCAGAATTTTTCGCGAGCTGTTCGAATGTAACGAAAAAATGACACACTATAAATTGAAGACTTGAAATAAAAAAGAATCTACGTGCCAAAATCATAAATTTGAGGAAAATGAGTTTTAAGTATACTAGATATTGATGGTCATAATTGCACTATTAATGTGTTATTTGAAAGTTAAGCGTGGTATGGATCTAGTTTACAAAGTAAATTACAAACATTGTATTGTAATACTATGTAAAACTTACTCAAAGTATAAATATAATGAAAAGCTCTCGGTATCATAGTTCAGTAAAAGTTCATTCTGATTTTGAAAAACTGTGTGTGATCGTTATTTGTCAGGTACTGTAGCATTTCAATCAAATATTTCTTTTCTTCGTAGAAGTGGCTCGAAACATCCAGGGTAGGTAGTTACATTTCCTTGACATCCTATACTCGTACACCTTTTCTCAAAATGGGGATACCTTCTCAGGCCTCAATTTCATTTAAGCTTCTCCTGGTCTTAACTACATAAAGTTTATGCTTGTCCATCCGTAGCCCTATACTTTGGATATGTTTATATTTCCTGTGTTTGTATTGCATTCTACAGCTGTCTTGAAATCGAAGAAGTCAGATGCATTTATGTTGCAAACGATGAATGGCTTTGTTTGCTTAAAGTGCTCTATTGTGTCCTTTACATCTTCTGGAACAATGCAGTTGGTAACTCAAGGATAAACATTCTGTCCAATTATGGTGTCGGTTAGCGATCAGTAACGAGACTTACCGCCTGCACGAGCTTTTGCAGGAATACATTTATTGTTTTACTTTTTGTATTCATTTTCAGGTTTTTCTCATTAATTTACTCATTTCATTTGTGGTTTCTTTCCACTCATAATGTTACAAACATGTGCTGGTGCCGACATTTTATCTAACAGTAAGGAGCAAGTTCATGGAACATAGAGTCTATCATATGTTAACAATAGTGGCTGTTAAACCGCAAGCTATCCATTGATTGCATTTGGTACCACATTTTCATTCGTGGCATTTTGAGCCTTTTGTACGTTGTTGGGCTTGACATGCATATCCCATTTCACGCAAAACTTTAAAATTCCTCATTATGGCAGTTAGAGCCTTTTTTATATCAAGTCTTCAATTACAGAATGAGTTTTATTCGTAATTTTCGTAGCCAAATGAAGAGTGGGAAATGGAAAAACTGGGGTATCATATTGACTAGCGTGAGTTCTAGTATTTCAAAACGCGTTTAATTGCTTGATAGTAACAAATTAACTAACAAAAATTTAGTTACTGGTTTGAGGCAAACATTTCCTCCCATCTGCCATAGCCAAACAAATTATAATAAATGGACACATGGGGTATCAAACAGACCAGAAAGAACTCTAATGTTGCAAAAAGATTTAATTGCTGGAAAGAAAAAAGGGTAATCACAAAAAACTTAATTAGTGATTTGAGGGAAAACTGAATTATTTCTCGAACAGCTGGTAAAAGGTATGTAAGTGAAGTGTCAAAGTTCATATCTCCAAGGCCTAGCCATTTTGCGTATACAAAGTTACATTGGTGGAATATTATCTGTCACAATGACTTCTTCTGAACCAAGTACAGTACTACATTCAAAATATTTCGAGTACTGAAGACACTACAGAAGCAAATGAGATTCATATCTCCTATGTGTAGTGACTATGCCTACAAGAAGATGCACTGGTGTAGTATTTGATTTATTACAGTGGCTCCCTTTATATCAAGTACTGGAACTTTTAGATGTTTAGAGAGCAATTTTCTGAGCAAAATCTGAAAACAAATTTTAAAAATTGCAAAAATACACATGTTTTATGGTCTGATTTGTCCAAAAGTAGTAAATAAAGTATACTAACAAATACTGTACACACAGTCTTTGAACTACGCTTGACATCATCTACAGCAAAACAGAAGATGATTGAGCATGAGCATTTTCTTTCCTGTTGTCTGAAGAATTGATTACCGAAAAATTCAGAATTGGAAAAGTTATTTTTTGATTGTAACTAAGTTACAGTTAAAGGAACTTCCTGGGAAAATTAACATAGTTACAGTTATAGCTAGTACACACAAAAAGTAACTGTATCTGTTACAGCTATCATTAGAGTTATTTTCAAAAATTATAATGGTAACTCATGTGTAAATAAATAACGAACTCTATACAATGTAGAGAGGAAACAACCACTAATGTCAAACAGTAATTAAATACTTTGTCTATGGTGCCTCCTCTCTTTGTGTATTTCAGTTGAACTGCTTGTTCATTTTCAACAAAGTTGTTTTTCTAATGTTTCATCTCCCAGTTTGCCCTCAACACAATACCCCTTATACTGAAAACCATCTCTATACGGTTGCTGTGCCATATTTGGTAAAGAGCCTATTGATTAAATGAAGCATTGACGATTTATATGTCTGTTGAATAATTTAGTATAAATAGTTCAAGATCCTGTCAAGCACATGATATTTGTATATTTTGTGTCCAAAGCAGAAAAAAATATCATCCTCATCCTTGAGTACTTTTGCTTCTTGCCTGGCACTGTCTCTTACAGCTGTTGTTTGAAACATGGCTTCCAGCATATGAACCTTAGCTGCATAGGCTTATCGTTGATTCATCGAGTTGGTTTTGAATTTTGGGTGGGAACACGAAGACATGATTAGATCTTTGTTTTCAAACACATGTTCAAACCTTTTCTGCAATCCCAGAACTGCAGTAAGCGGGGGTTTGCACAGTGTCAACTTACTGGATAACTTACTCAGCTTTTGTTTCAAAGCAGTAAAAGTTGGGAGAAGGAAACCCATGAATAAGCTGTCTTCACCTTGTAGCAAGTTCAAAGCATGTGTCAGTGGACTCATCACTTCACAAGATCCTCTCAGGAAAGTAATTTCTTCAGGGGTTAGTCTTGACAGTGAACAAAAATTCATACAACTTCAGTTGCTTCATTACCACTATCCAACAACCAGCAGATCTGTTGGACAGCCTCATGTTTTGAGTTCCATCATGTAATCACACCTGCTGACAAACACCACAAGCATCTCTGATATACTATGCAACTTATATTGACTGATTCTGCCTGGTCCAATGTCCGGAGCACTTTGCTGTGGAGTTTCTTGAAACATTTTTAAATTATATATTTTTAAGTGTATATACAGATTCTTTCACAGCAGTCAAATTTAATGTATGACTTGCACAACAGTGGTGAGGGGCAATGGTATCTCTTCTTTAGAATTTTCGTTTCCGCTTACTGATAACATACTGAAGGGATTTATAAGTTCAAACTCATCATATTCATCATAAATTTCATTATTGTCTTCTTGTTCATCAGTAATATTTTGCCTCTGGAACAATCCCAAAACCTTGCAAAAAACTAAACCATTGTACGTAGTGGCACTACGAAATTATGTGATATTCTAACAATGTATAACTTAACTCTTCAGGCTTTCCCGGCGAGATCTTGACATGTGGAATAATCGGGTCTACTGCTGGATGTTTGTGTCGCTCTGGCACAATATTTCGGCCACGTAACTCGTTGCCGTAGGCCCGATTAATCCACATATCAATGTGTAACTTATTTCCTTTGGCACATCTTATGTATGCCTTCCTTTCATATTTCTACATGGCAGCACTTCCATTTTTCTTTTCAATATGACTGAATCAAGCCAGTGACCATATATTCCAGCGACCTTCCTAAAACACACCAATTAGTTGAACAATCAATGAATGGACCTTGAAAACACAAGGAAAGCTACTTGGAAATGTATTAATCTCCACATAAAATTATAAAATAAGTAAATAAAAAATAGCCAAATAATGTAATCTCAAATATGTGGGATTTATGAAAGTACCTTTACCCTTTACTCCACACATTGATGGAGTTACCATCACATTCATTTTTGATTGACTTTTCATTCTCTCAAATTTCTTATTTAATGTTCCACTAACAGTTTTTCTAGACACAACTGACAGAGATTTCGGAAAATCCAGACAAAAAAGGTCTTTAAATGAGGATTCCTCTAGTATGCAGAGTGGCTGAGCGGTATCTACGACAGAAGTTTATAACAGGTTTGTCAACCATACTTTGAGTTACATATGGTGAAGCTGAAGGGATACTCCAGGAGTTAAGTTATGTTTGTTTTGAGGCTGTACCTGTAAAGATATTGCACTACTTTCTTTTTGTACCTTGCACTTTATTTTCCTCACTTTATTTTAAGGAATGTGAATATTTGCTCTAAACGAAAATGAGAATTGAATGTATTAGCTTTTTCAGGTTTTTAGTTACAAATGTTGAGGATATTTCTTATTTAAACAAAACAATGGTATCACCTAACGCTGATATCAAGCAAAATACATACCTGTGCATGATTTTAAATTCACCGTGTAGCTCTGACAGCTTAGTATTTTTCCCTATTCAACATAAAAAAATGAAACATTTCACCATAAGTTGACCAAGGCATGAGTGTGTCTGCTTCCACCTCCACGTTCGGAAGATGTGGGAATGAACATAACCTTGGAGATTGCGTGTTATTCACGTGACATGTCTGCAATGCAATCATTGATGCATATATAATTTTCAGATAAAAATGTTATGAAGGGATGAATTCATGAAGAAGAATTAGATGCAATAAAGATACTTGAAATTATAGCTAAGGACTCAGACATTTCCTATGTACATTTTAGAACACTATGACAGGTTATAGCGGACATATTGTTTACCAAATGAAGTCAAGAAGAAAAGATGATGAAACAAATGCTGATAAGTCACTGTGTACAGCTGCGCTGGGGAAGAAAATGTATCACAGGCGGCCACAGCAAACTTAAATGTTTCAACAAGTGTAATGAAATGAAATGATCGTATGGAATTGTTGACCAGGAGGCCCCATTCGGGGGAGTTCGGTCGCCGTATTGCAAGTCCTTTTTAGGTGACGCCACATCGGCGACTTGCGAGTCAATGATGATGAAAATTATTATGGGCATACAATACCCAGTCCCTTGCCAGGAATCGAACCCGGGCCCTCTGAGTAGTAGGCAGTAACGCTACCGCTACGCTATGGAGGCGGACAACAAGTGTAATGCACTCACTGATGAAAATATTTAATTACGAAACAATTATTTTTTTTAAAATGAAGACCAGAGTTAGCCTGTCTTGAGACTCCCACGACTAAATATTTTACATGCAATAAGAAAAATTAACAGTACTTTTGTTAAAGAGTCACCGATGAAAGCAATTTAAGTATAGTACAGTTTAAGTAACTTTATGGAAGCGAAAACGCCAATAGCGACCGCTACCTTTAAAAAGTAATTGTTACTATACCCCGATTAAAATTACTTGATAGCTGAAGTCTGTCATTTGCCGGTACAGCATTTCCATATCGAGTGGCGGCTACCGCTTAGTTATAGGCGACACACAAACACGGCGTTCATTTCACAGCTACTGTTAATGTGTAACACGAGCCAAGTTGGAAGTGGCCACCGCGAGGTATGACAGAAAAGCGACATGCTCTCTTGACACCGATTTTAAGTGACCTGTGACTGAACTGTGGCAGACGATGCGTTTTGTAGCCCTGAATTAAAACTAATGTCCTAACCTAATCACAAACTCATGATGTTCAAAGTATTAGAGAAAACAGTTGTCATCAATCTTCGGCAGAATTAATATCACGAACGCATTGTTCACAGCGATTAAAGCTAGCCTCTATAAAAGAACTTAAGACAGAAAAACTTCAGTTTCAGCGCAAAAAGCGAACTAGAATCTCTCGCTATTATTGGTTACGAGGAATTATCCTCATACTGGTTTGCACGTGGTTGCAGATTATAGGCGACACAAACAGATTCCGAACGGAAACAGAATGATAGGAAGAAAAAATTGATGAAAATGACTCAACAAAGTATCAGAAAGTTAAAAAACTTTTAAGCCAATTAACTGAATAAAAATAAGAAAGACCTTTGATTAGATTTAGAAGTAAAAAAATTCGGCGTATTTGACGAGATTCCAGCCTGCTACTTTCTAAACATCAGGTTTCTATGCTAACCGATGTCCTACGCCACTGCACTGCAATAAGCTGTATGCACGACTCTGGTGACACTGTTGCAACAATCAATTGCACCCTTCTAGAATTTGTCTCCACGCAATATCGTGCGAAGCTTTCTAATAAGCTGATCTCTGTCATTATAATAGCTGTACATGTGATGCTCAATCACTTCTTGTGTGGAATGATCCAGGGTTGGTACTTTGTTTGAAATGGACGTATTTCGTTATCATCACTGTGTACGTGCGTGTGTGAGTGTGTGTGTGTGTGTGGGTGGGGGGGGGGGGGGAGGGGTTCTGTGGTTACATTGTGCGATGAAGGAATATGAAATAAAATGCCAGACCCAGGACTCATGATTCGAATACATCAATTAAGAAAACTGGACAAGGAATTGGAGGGGAACTGACCAACTATCGTGGCAGCTTGGAATGGCGAATGGTTTGGATATAACGTTGAGTGCTCTGATTGAAGGAAACGAGTTCCAAACGTATGAAACGTCAACTATGAAGTAATTTTAATCGCACGATAGTAACGGCGTTTTTAGTAATGTGTTATACGCCAACTCTCGAAAAATGTTTGTGGCTAAAAAATAGTTGGCACTTTTTTACACGTTGAGCGCAGGATGACAGAAATATGTCAAGGCCACACAACGGCAAACGGCTAAGTCTACATAATTCGCTAAACAAATATCCCTACCCTTTACAAACCTAAAATTCTGTGTTAAACATTGGATTTTAAATGAACAGTCGGCACCTCATTTACTGCACATTATTTCGAGCCACATTCAAAGATGCGTCAGATATATCTCTAAGATAGGCTATTCTGTTTATTACTTTTAGACGATTCATTTCACAAAACATTTGTCCAGGTTCTTTTTTTTTTTTTAAAAAAAAAAGGAGCGCCTTTATATCTGATGATAAGTCGTCACTTCAAGTGTGTACCTAAAGGTGAGTAGTACGTCACAAAGTAAAGTGGAATTATAAAAAAAGAATGAAAAAAAACAAACAACTGTTGTGTCGTGAAGTTTGAAAATGTCACTCGTGGAAGTTCTCCATCACCATCTGAATTTCTCCAGAGGACCAAGGAGGCATTGCAGACGTTCCAAAGCTCATTAAACGGGCGAATCTGTAGCTGGTCTACAGTTCTCTCCTACACTACCTCCTCCGCTCCCGTTATTCCGAGCTTACTGCCTCTCCGTACACTCATCATCACCTTGTAGTCCGTTAAGTCCTTACTAACGCTACTCGATCCAACAAATAAGTCAATGCCATCGGGTAAATATCGCACTGAGTCAAAGTAATGAAAATGGAATCCAATGTAAGAACTATAAAATATTCAAACTTGGCACTGACAACGTTAAATGGGCCATACAATATATCCATCATGTGGAGGTCGTACAAATAAAAAGCAATCAAATAACAGTTCGTGTAGAGGCACACAAGCAGCCGTTTTACCAACGCTTTATCATTAAGTGGGACAGAGAGAAAAGTAAATAAATGCTACAATAAAAATTACTCTCTGCCACGCTCTTCACAGTAATTCGCACAGCATAAAAATACAGAGTGCACCAAAATTGGCGCACTGGGCGCCAAGGGACTATTCCTTGCTTACTGACATTACAAAAATTTCTCTGACAAAGTTTCGTTCCGTGCACATTTTCGATAGAAAAAAGGACATCAGAGAAATATAGTTCGCAAAAACTTTTAATCACGTGTGTGACAAGTATCGTAATCTAATTCTGTGTAGCTGTGCTCCCAGTTAAAGTGGAGGATAGAGTTTTCCGTTGGAGTACTCCAGTTCGCGAATTCGTTTCCGGGTTTAAGTGCAACTTTTTATGATTTCTTAATTTTTGACTGCGTGATGTGGTATCTAGTTTCTTAATCGTTATACAGCAACTACGTCAGGTCTTATACAGAACACGAGCAATTATTTGACACTAACACAGTACATTCGTTTTTTAATTACACTTTTAAAGACGTGATTTGCTGCTGTTGTCTTACACGCACTACAGCCTTCCATACATTCCGGTAGACTGTCAGCATTGTTGATCTTTTCTTCAGTTAGACCTCTTTCCCCAAGGCAATAAAAAAGCTGACACCACCCCTCCTCTCCTTGGTTTATGTCTACTTCTTTTATCCCTTGCATTTCTCTTGCAAACATGCAATTAAATATATTGTTTCGTACTACATGATCAGCTACATAAGTACACAGATTCAGCGAAATCTTCCCGCCATTGCACTGAGGTGACAAACTTATATCGTGTCGGATATCATTTTGCCCGGCGTTGTGCAGCAGCTCGATGTGGCATGGACTCAACAAGTCGTTGGAAGTCCCATGCAGAAATATTGAAGCCTGCTGCCTCTACATCCGTCCATAATTGTGAAAGTGTTGGCGGTGCAGGATTTTGTGCTCGAAGTGATCTCTCAATTATGTCCCTGGCCAAATTATTCGCTGGAATAATGTTCTTCAAGCCAATCATGAACATGGCGCATTGTCATCCATAAAAATTCCATCGTCGTTTGGAATCATAACGTTCTATAATGGCTGCAAATGGCCAATGTTCGGTTCAGTTGGACCAGATGACCCAGTCTATTCCAAGTAAATACAGCCCACACCATTATGGAGCCACCACCAGATCGCACAGTGACTTGTTGAAAATTTGGGTACATGGCTTTGTTGGGTCTGTGCCACATTTGAGCCTTACCTTCAGCTCTTCCAACTGAAATCAGGACTCATGTGACCAGACCGCCGTTTTTCAGTTGCCTACAGTCCAAACGATATGCTCATGAGCCCCCGAGAGGCGCTGCTGGCGATGTCGTACTGTTAGCAAAAGCACAAGCGCCAGTCGTCTGCTGCCATTGCCCATTAATAACAAATTTCGCCCCACTGCCCTAACGGATACGTTTGTCATATATCCCACATTGATTACTGTGGTTATTTCACGCATTATTGCTTCTTTGTTAGCACTGACAACCCTATGCATATGCTGTCGCTCCCAGTCGTTAAGTAATGTGTGTATCATTCTGCGTTCGAAGTCTGTTTATTTCCCGTGATACGGCCATTATCACGTAATAAACCTTTTCACATAAATCAACCTTAGTACAAATGACAGCTCTGCCAGTACACTGCCCTTTTATACCTTGCGAACGCTATAATGTCGCGATCTGGATATCGCTATCCCACGACTTTTGTCGCCTCAGTGCAGTTTAAACGATAGTAGCAACTACAATGCTTGTCACTTTCACATCCATTACATTTTAATAGGACATAACACCAAGAATGTTATGTCCTATTAAAATGTAATGGATATGAAAGTGACAAGCATTGTAGATTAGATGGGTAGATCACATAACTAATGAGGAGGTACTGAATAGGATTGGGGAGAAGAGGAGTTTGTGGCACAACTTGACTAGAAGAAGGGATCGGTTGGTAGGACATGTTCTGAGCAATCAAGGGATCACCAATTTAGTACTGGAGGGCAGTGTGGAGGGTAAAAATCGTAGAGGGAGACCAAGAGATGAATACACTAAGCAGATTCAATAAGGATGTAGATTGCAGTAGGTACTGGGAGATGAAGAAGCTTGCACAGGATAGAGTAGCATGGAGAGCTGCTTCAAACCAGTCTCAGGACTGAAGACCACAACAACAAGAACAACAACAACACCAAGAGTAAAGCTAGCAACACGCTTGACGGGTGTTTACGAGCTCTGCAAATGTTTTTACCATCATCATCATCTAATGACTAATTGTGTTTTTTAGCTGTGAGTCAACTGGATGGTCTTACCGTCTGTAATATTTTTGTTTAACATCTCCAAGTTTTGTGATTACTTTTGCCCTACATAACACAATTATTTTTAACTGATCATTAAGCTTCAGTAATATTTCTCACATGTATGATTAATAACGATGTTCAACGCTACAAAAAAACTGTGGTAGAAGGACATATCTCGTTTAAGGAACAGTGTATTCTACAGTATTATTGAGCAGACCAAAATTAGAAAGTCAGCCCCAGAATCCAACTCTTGAACTCGAATATTCTAATGCGGAACTGCCGATGGTACTGACTGGGCAGCCCAACAGCCGAGTGAAGATATTGTCGTACACGTGATTTACAGTGTTGCCAAATTGCCTTAGCTTTAACGTAAATTTTCTATCGTAAATGTGTATGGGATGAAGACACTTTAGTATTGTTACTACGCAAAGAACTGCATGTAGTATCTGAGTGCGCCAATTTTGGTTCACCATGTATATGCAGACGAAATACAAAATCAGATTCACTTACATAGATGCTTTGCCTTTTCAGAAACCAAACTGATGACGTGCCGTGTTTCCTCGATTTTTCATCCATTCGTCTGTGTGTCGCCGTCAGCAGTGTGAACAATTTGCTCATCCCTATCCACTGGTGAGCAGCAGAATAATTATGTTGTACATCTTTAAATTTTATAAATTTCTACCACGCAAGCTCAGAGCAGAGAAGGCTAGCTCTAAACCAGTGTGCCAATTGGAATGTCAACAATGTATACCCTCAATGATGCAGAAAAATTGTTGAACTACCACAGTGAGGCAAGGAGTGCTGACAGGACCGACTGACCACGGCAAATGCTTTCATACACCCAGACATGGCGTCGCAGGCGTAGTTTCGGCCCTTTAAATAACGGGGTTTTTGTGCTGCCGTTCTACCCTTGTCGCTAGAACCAGAGAAAATGACTGTCGACTGTGTTTCAGTGGAACCAGGACACGCTTATGAATGACAACTTCAAAACTGAGACACAACAAACACGATGAATACCACAGGGTCTGCCACTGCTGCCAACTGGAATGTTGTGGGTGAGGAGAAGACTGGTGTGCAGTCAGTCCTCCTCCACGAAGGGACATTGTGGATGATGATCAAGCTGTGTCAACACTAACCAGGTGTGGCATGCTCATGCAGCCCTGTCTGACTCTTGAATATCTGCTGCAGTCTTGGTCTATCCATGGTGAATGACCACAGCCTAGTCTTCATGAAAACTGACATCCTGGACCACAGTCAACTGTCCTCACCTGAGCATACAAGGGTTTGTCTTTGAGAGTGGGAACTTCTGAACAGGCAACGCCTTCCCATCCCCATACTGCAGCCAGCATGACACACAACCATGACTCATTGACCTGTGGGGTGACGTCATATCTTGCTGACTTCTTCGCAACCCGACTGCCAACCGACATCCTGAAGACACTTTGTAAATTCAGCAGGAGAAATAAATGTTGTTGCAGCTATTGCTGTGTCACTGGCTCTTCCAGGTGTAAGCTGGACCACTCACCCACACTTCATGGCCAGCGTTGTGCTCACAGTGTGACCCTAGTTTCCCAGGTCGCAACATTGGTGTCAGACTCGGCTTTAACCTCAGACTGTACATCTCCGTTACCGACTCTTTCTAGCAGTACCAGCACGATACGTTGTTATGAGTGGACTTTTTCTTTATTGATCACCTTTTTAGGGTATATGTGTATCATTTTGGGCCATATCAAGTACCAGAGACATCAGTAGCAGCCTTAAGGTATCATTTGTTAAATACAGGATCCTGTGGATTTGTCTTTGTTTAGAGGAAATGTTAGGGAAACTTATTCAACACCAGTTCAGTGTAACTTTTGTAACCTGCATGGATTGTCATTTACCCAGGCTATGTCACTTACTTGCAGACGATCTGGGCGTTTTGCAAAGGATTATTCAGAGTCCCTTTTATGCTGGAAGGATTAGTGTATAGTTATTATTTACGTGTTGGGAATGCAGTTCCTTTATTTTTACTTGTTGTAATCGGTAGCAGTAAATTACGCAAAACGCCAGGCACTCATCCTGCTACTTTGGGTGATACTGTTGCCGCTTTGGTAGAGCATGTACAGGTATTGTCAGGACTGGATTCCTAGCATCAGCAGGAAAAAGAGGAGTTACATAGGCAGGTAGGAGTTTTACAATCCGCAGTTTAGCAACTGCAATCAGTGTCGGAGGAAGTCAAGACAGTAGTGTGTGTGTGTGTGTGTGTGTGTGTGTGTGTGTGTGTGTACCATCCCATCCTCCTCTCAGTCTTTCAGCAACTCCCTTAATAAACCCTTTTTCTGCCAAATCAACAGAGGACGTAACTGCGTTCATTGACATGTTAAGGCTACTGCAGCAATGAGTGATTGGTCAGACGAGATTACACTCTGTGTGGCTAATTTTCGATTGAAAGGTAAAGTCCTCAGTAAGCAGAAACATTCCAGAACATAGCTGATGGTTTACAACAATGTTATCAGAAGCAAAGTATCATAAGATTTTTATGGTAAATAATTGTTTACCTTAACGCAGAAGCATAAGGAATCAAAGGGAACCTTTTCAGATAGGATCTGAAGGATCAAAGTGCAGCCATACCAGCTGACGCAAAATGCAGAAGTTGGCAGAGTCTTGCTGCAGGAAGCCAAGAATAGGGATTTGGATATTTTTGTGTGTGGTATACCCGCAGAGATAGCATGTAGGTTAAGGATGGAAAATCCTGGAGATTTGTCTGCGGCACTTAGGGCCAAGATACACTTAGAGGAGATCCACATTGCTACAAATATATGTACAGACCATCTTGTTTTTCTGTAGCAGTGAAGTATTATGGATGTGAGTGTGAAAGTCATGTACAGAATCAGTGTCAGCAACCTGAATGAAGTAAGTGTAGTCAAGTTGGACAGGGAAAACAGGACTATGGGAAGCAAAGGCAGGGAAAACAATATCTGCAGAAGTAGCTGTTAAACACAAACTGAAATGCTTCAACAATCAGAAGGCATTCCCAATAGGATGTAACACTGCACAAATGGATCCACAGACTAAAAGCTAATTGTCAGCCTTCGTGAGAGTCAAGTAACATAAATGTCAAGAAGACGCAGGTGAGCACTTGTCAGTCATCTGTCTGGACCATGTAGATAGGAGGAGATGAGGAGTGGTGGTGGTGGTGGTGGTGGTGGGGGAGGCAAGTAACAAATTGCGTGGAGTGATGATGATGATGTAGAGTCGCTGAGTACGAAGTTGCTCGATTTTAAGGTCGGAGCTAGAGATTTTCATAAGCATATGGTAGTGTTACCACACGTGGGTGAAAGCTATTCAGCAATTCAATTTCTGGGCAAGATTTTCTCGATAACATCACGCCAGAATCGATCTTTCGCAGTGTACTGAGAGAAGTACTCACAAGAAACCTCTTCAATGCGACGTCGCAAGTTCAATCTTTAGTAACGCTCATTTGAAAGTGTTGTATTAACAATAATGACAGGAAAAATATTAGCTGCTAATGACTCACCATGTGCATCAGGAGGCGACAGTAAATTAATGTCTGTAAGGTGCACAGATCAACCTTCCATGTGATTGTATGTGTTACATTATGGAAAATTGATATCGTTGACATTCAAATAACGTGCAAAACAAACTATTAACTTGCACTATGAACACCAAATGAAAAGTGGCGCACCAGACTGATCGTGGAGGTTCACACCATCAGGATCGAAGGTGGACTCCTTGGGAGTTACAAACTATGCAGGACATTCAGCTAGTTATCCACTCTTGAAGACTGCATATAGAATCATATTGGTGTAACGGGGTGATGAAAAATGATGGAATGTGACGACATGCAACCGTGAAAACAGTCTGTCGTGGAACTTACTGTGAAACTGGCTATCCTTTACGGTGTAGCTGCAGATACTTTGATACATTGTTTATAGGTATGGAAAAAACATCCAGAGGTTGAATTTGTCCAGTGGTTCCAGGTGGTATGAACTGCAATGTAACATACTTTCTTTGGAGGGATAGTTTGCTCTAAAGGAGTGAGATTTTTACATCCAGATCAGGAATAAAGCAAAAGCAAGTTATTTTGATCAGCTACTGGCCAAAAGCAGTGCTCATACCACAGTTTAATTCTCTCAAGCCCATTTTCCCACTCTTCTTTGCTGTGACGTACATACGAGTATTTCGTGCTGCCCTTGCAATACCGTGCACACGTGAAAGACTCGCAGGGGGCAAAGCTCCTCTAACTTCTCGCAGCACAATAACTAACTTTCCAGCCAATTTACCATCAAGATTAACAGTTGGCATAATTGTACGTTTGCTTATCTTGATACGATTCTCTTGATAGTTCTAATTACCAGGGTTCCTTTCATATGCATTTTCTATTCAAATCTTGATTGGTCGGAGTTAAAAACAAATTCCTTACTGAACGATGGGATAAGTTAGTTTCTCTCATCAACAAATTTTCGGACCGACTGTGCAATTTTCTGTGCATGACCAATTTGACACTTCGTTATCTTACATCTTCCAATCCTGTAGCACTATTTGAAATTATGCAAACATCTATTGCTTCCCTTGAGATAACTGTAATCTATGTCACGTGCAGCTTGATGTGCATAGCGTAGTAGGTCACTATCGTGCACACTTGGTAAATTGTATCGAGCATCCTTGAAATGCACAAGCACTAGTTTTTGTAACAAGTGAATATCAGTTGTTTCTCTTATGCACTACATCAGCATATTGTTGCGAATTTACTTGATATCTGTTCATAATTTACTAGGGTGCGGAAGGTCTTCAGTGTACATAATTTTGTTTAGTACCCACTCTTTGAACAACTATTGTCTTTTACTATTTTTGACTGGAGACAGGATTTGTGGCACTTTGCTTGACAAGGATGATGAAATGCATGGCTGAACAACTGTTTCAATATCACTTTCACTTGTTAAGCACATATCGTCGTCATTGTACTCCCTATGTACACTGTCCACACAGGCGAAGGATACGACACCACACATTCCACTGACTCATCTTGCAGAAACCTAATATTTCATCTGCCACTTATTTTTTACTCTCCGAAGTTCCTTAAGTTCCTTTCTGACTAAATGTCAACTTCGGCAAATGACGTAGATATAAGTAATGTTTGTTTTGTTTATCATTGCCATTGCTCTGCTTTGTATCAACTAGCACTGTAGCATTGTTGAGAGTCATTCGTCGACTAAGCAGTTCACCTACGGTCTTTAGCCTCATGCTGTGCTCACCATTCAATGCCTCCAGCCACATCCCCTGTTGCCACTAGCTACCAAAATTGTGGTACCATGGTAAACAATATATAGGCCATTGAATACCGAAAACATCTTTGGTATTTTGAGACCTCACACCGAGAAGTTTCTTGTCAATGGGAATTTGATGTTTTGCAGCGAGGCAATGTTGCAAGGCACATCCCTCAGGAAGGTGTTCCAACTCACCTGCAAACAAGAACATTAAGGATTGATTCCCATGATAAAATACAGCATGTATGGTGAAGTTAGTGTGGGTTTCTGTTGATACCGATTAACCGCGTGAATCACTGTATGTGTTAAAGCCACTAAAGGAAACAGTAGAATTAGATGAAATGCGCTGTTTTGTGCACAGAAGCATAATACCCGTAAGAAATATTAATGGTGAATTTATGGTTCCTGTAAGCTAGGACAACTTCAGCAAGGGCATGATTAGTCTGGCAAAGAGCTTAATGGTTGCCACATTAGAGGCAATAGAGGAAGAAGATATCAATAGATCATGTGATGACCCGTGCCACAAGCAAATCATAGATGCAGTAGCATTAAGTGAAAAGTTGGGTCACTTGTGAGGCAGTGATTGACAAGCAATAGAAGATTTGTTACTAAAGTTTATGGGTTTATTTTACAGTTGTGCTCCTTTACTGGTGTAATGCAGTCAAGCCAATAACATAATAAGAAATTTACGATACCAGTGGGTATCGATCTTTTCAGTTTCATAAGAATAATTTCGATAGGCCTATATACACATTCATACAACTGAGTTACTCCATACTTAAATATTTATACCCTACACATTTAAATTAATGTTGAAGCATTTCACTTGAATTCATGTTTTAATTGCTTGAAGCTGTACCAGCGATTGTTGCTCTTTGATCTGTATGTTAGATCGCTGTTCTTTTTCACTGACTGGATTGGACTGAACTGGTGGAAGAGACCAAACCTAAAGGTCATCGGTCTCGTCAGATTAAGGAAGGATGGGGAAGGAAGTCGGCCATGCCCTTTGTAAGGAACGATCCCGGCATTTGCCTGAAGTGATTTAGGGAAATCACGGAAAACCAAAATCAGGATGGTCGGAGGCGGGATTGAAACGTCGTCCCCCTGAATGCCAGTCCAGGGTGCTAACCACTGCGCCACTTCACTCCGTCTTGTTCGTTGAGAGGAAGGTTCAGAGACTGAGTGGGAATATGTTGCGGAATGGATGCTCTTGGAGAAGAGTTGATGCAAAGGGACTTGGTATTTTTATAGTACTGCTGAAGGCAGAAGTGTTAGGCAAAATGTGGTTAATGCTAAGTGTGCAAATACAGAACAAATAACTATTTCAAAGTACAGAAACTGCATTTATTGAAAGTTATCTGAGTAAAATACTTATGGCCATTTAATATTACTTGGTACAAGGACGACGACTTGGGGCCAGCAACATATACTGCGGAAAACGCGACCAACAATGCGCAAGCAGGATAAGTACTGTTTGTTTAGAACTATGGGAGTTATGTGGGACGCAATGCAAACTAACTACAAAACAATGGTCGATGTCTTGTTTGATAATCCGATTGCATAAAAACGACTAAAAAATCAACAAGCCTTTACCAGTGGACAGGCATGATCCATTGAACTCGACAGTGATGATATTTGGTTTTTGGGGTGCTCAACAGCTTGGTTATCGGTGCCTGTACAAATTCCCAATCTTTTCACCATCCAGTCTAGTCAGTTTCCTGAATTATGATGAAATGATGGGGACAACATAAACACCCTGTCCCTGGACAGAGAGGAACCCTGACCGGGCTGGAAATTGAATCCGGGACCCCATGACATACACACTGAGGTCACACAAGTCGTGGTACTTCAGTTAATGTGCGTTATGTCTAAGAGCTGTTTAATGCAAGTTTTATACTATTCTTGTTCGAGTGTGTTGTGAATTTGTACTACTTACCATAGGTCGTTACAATTGTATATTGGTTACAAGTTATTTGTAATTGTTTTGTTTTGCACTTGCATTTTCGGAGGAGGGAGGAAAGAACGAAACTTTGTTTCCTTAGGTGGTGGACCACAGGGAAAACCAGAAAGGTTCTGGTAATCCTGATGTTGCTGTAAGTCGTCATCAGAGGAGAAATGCATACAGTTTGCATTAACCTGTTAAGAGTTTGGTGTTTTATTTCCCCACTAATCAAATGTATTTACTGAGCATTCATAAATGGACATTGAAGTTGACCATAAATGTGAGGAGGGAGATAAGAAACAAGGTTCGCAAATTGCAGGATGCATGCATAGAAGTGCATAGGGAAGCACAGGTTAACAAAATTCTCACTGAAGTACAGGGTGAATACCAGGATCTCTGGCTATCAGGCAAACAGAATTTAACTGATGCAAATCACTGACATTGCATGAAGTATACTACACTCGTGCTCATAAATTAAGGATAATGCTGATACATGGTGAAACAACGCTCTGGTGGGCGATTTGTGGGTTTAAATCACCTCGTGGTATGACCATGCGGTGCATTTGACCTGCGGTCGTCGCATAGTGACACTGGCAGCAGTACACATACGCAGAGGTGTGTTGGTGCATGTCAGAGAACGGTGCAGTGAGTAAGTGTACAGACTTTTCAGACGTGCTAATGGTGACTGTGTTGAAAATGGCTCAAAGAAGACATATTGATGACGTTATCAGGGGTAGAATACTAAGGTGGCTGGAAGCTGGTCAAACACAGCAGGTTGTAGCATGGGCCCTGCGTGTGCCACAAAGTGTGATCTCAAGATTATGGCAATGATTCCAGCACACAGGAAATGTGTCCAGACGCTATAGTACGGGACTTCCACAGTGTACAACACCACAAGAAGACCAATATCTCACCATCAGTGCCCACAGACGGCCACGGAGTACTGCAGGTAGCCTTGCTCGGGACCTTACTGCAGCCACTGGAACAGTTTTCTCAAGACACACAGTCTACAGACGACTGAACAGACATGGTTTATTCGCCCAGAGGCCTGCAAGGTGCATTCCACTGACCCCTGCTCACGGGAGAGCCAGTAAAGCCTGGTGTCAAGAACACAGTACATGGTCATTGGAACAGTGGTCCCAGGTTATGTTCACACACGAGTCAAGGTATATTCTGAACAGTGATTCTCTCCAGGAACCAGATACCAACCCCTTAATGTCCTGAAAGGGACCTGTATGGAGGTCGTTGTTTGATGGTGTGGGGTGGGATTATGATTGGTGCACATACACCCCTGCATGTCTTTGACAGAGGAGCTGTAACAGGTCAGGTGTATCAGGACATCATTTTGCACCAGTATGTCCGCCTTTTCAGGGGTGCAGTGGGTCCCACCTTCCTCCTGACAACGCACTGCCCCACCGACCTGCCATCATGGAGGAGTACCTTGAAACAGAAGATATCAAGTGAATGGAGTAGCCTGCCTGTTCTCCAGACGTCTGGGATGCTCTCGGTCGACGTATCACTGCATGTCTTCAAACCCCTAGGACAGTTCAGGAGCTGCAACAAGCTATACCCCAGCAGCTGCTCGACCACCTGATCCAGAGTGTGCCAACCCATTGTGCGGCCTGTGTGTATGAATGGTGATCATATCCCATATTGAAGTTGGGGTACAAGCACAGGAAACAGTGGCGTTTTGTGGCACATGTGTTTCAGGACGGTTTTCTCAACTTATACTGTGGACTTACAGATCTGTGTTGTGTGTGTTCCCTATGTGCCTATGCTATTAGCTCCAGTTTTGTGTACTGCCACGTTGTGTGGAACCACATTTTGCAATTATCTTTAATTTATGAGCATGAGTGTAGTTCGTAGGAAAATAGGGTGGTTGGACAGAGGGAGAAAAATATTAAAACCAGTGTTTGGAACGGTGGTAACGAAGATATCCAGGAGCTGAATAATAAAATTAGGCAAGTGCTAACGATAGCAGACACTACCAAAACCATAGTGGAGTTGCATACCACACAGGCCACACCAAAATAGTATGCGAGTTATTTATACACCTAGCCCAGTACTCCTGAAATACAGTGATGCAGGGGAAATACAAAAACGACTGAGCTTACTGGACAACAAACTAGTAGTATCCATACTATTACATATATTAGCAGATAGACTGATTGATGCTAGAATTGGAAGTCATTACAAGAAAGTCTATCATGTGGTAAACAGACAGTTGAGTTCGGTATCACTATCATCAAAACCATTTCTGATTGGTTTGCACTTAGCAGAAAAATAGCTGAGCAGAGCTATGGCATGAGACGGAGGTGTCGCAAAAAAACTTGCCAATGTTTTACCACATAGCAACTGTGGAACTGAATATGGACAGAACAAAGTAGTATGTATTGGTCCAACTACCCAGTGATAGGGATGAATGTGCAGTGTCGATGTTATACAGTTCACCCTTATCCAGTAAGACAGGGAAAAAGTGAGTACAATAAAGGCATGAGTGGTGTTAATAATATCTGAGCATGAAAAGTCTCACGTTCTTACATCATTAAGGGACCTAAAAGAGTATTGGAAGGAAAATATCATATTTGTCCATTCACAGAATTGTAAACTGACGCACAGACATGCAAAGTGCAACTGTTTCTGGGGAAAGAGGCAACAGAATGGCGGAAAGAAATTTTAGCAGCGCAACTTCATGTTAAGATAGTAGGAGCACATTCAATCTGCTCATTTTTTGCACTGGAACCCATCGTCATGAACTGCTGTAAGAATGGGAAACCTTAGGGCATGGCAATGTTCAGTTTACGTAAAATGGTAGCTTGGTGAATGGCACAACCTGTGAGTTAGTCACGATGAACTTCCACCTCCCAGCTACACTCAAGGGCTCATGGATACAACTGTACTCTACCTAACCCACTCTCCATCATACTTTCCACAGAAACCGCGTACGCAGCTCGTGGTCGTGCGGTAGCGTTCTCGCTTCCCGCGCCCGGGTTCGATTCCCGGCGGGGTCAGGGATTTTCTCTGCCTCGTGATGACTGGGTGTTGTGTGATGTCCTCAGGTTGGTTAGGTTTAAGTAGTTCTAAGTTCTTGGGGACTGATGACCATAGATGTTAAGTCCCATAGTGCTCAGAGCCATTTGAACAGAAACCGTTGCCAGTACTGTCTCTCTTTAGACTCAGTGATAGCATCTCAGCATGGTAACAGTTCCTTGGAGAAAATGTTGCAACATATTCAGCAATATCAAGAGAACTGTCATCGAAATGTGGTAACCATCAACATTACGACCACTAGTCTTGCCATGTTTCTGACAGTAATTTGTGTACTTTACTTTTGTCTCAGACAAAGAAGTGACCATTTTAAAGACCTAGCGACACATCAGATACTTGTCGAGTGTTTAATGTAACGCAAGAAATGTAGACTAAGAAGAATATAAAATTATTATAACTCGTAAAGACAAAAGTAAGGTACAGAATTATGAAACGAGAAAATCAATCTCAGCCAGCTCTCATGAGCCTAAAAGTTGTTGCTTAGGGCATGCTGTACAATTATATAAGTAAATCTATGAGGCTGTTGCATAGGATAATAAAAGGCACAATTTGGGACAATTTTTTTGAAACAAGGGAGTGTTGTGCAGCAGAATAATTTTCTTGTACAGGTCTATATTTTTCAAAATTCACCAAATGAGCTCAGAACAGAGACGGTCTGGTGTGCCAACCGGAATGTCAACAAAGTATACCGCCAATGTAACGAACATCAGTCAAGGCATGAGGCGAGCACTGCCACACAACCTCAGAGTGAGGCAAGCAGAAACGCAAACATTGAGATGCTACATAACAAGGTGGTGTGAAGTAACACTTAGTAACTTCAGTGGCAAAGAGCCATTACAAAGTCTAACTTAGGCAGAAAGACATAAGTCAGTGAGCCAGAATAATTATTGAATTACCACAGTGAGGTAAGGAGCACTGACAACACCAATAAAAGAGGGCAAATGCATTCACACACCCAGAGCCACCGCATCATATCCGCAGTTTCGGCCCTTTAAATAACGAGTCTTTTCAAGCTCAGATGCATCGAGTAATGTTGCAGTTATGTCTGGGTCAACATTATGCATACCACGGCCATGTTCTGACATTGCTGCCTACTAGAACATAGCAGATGAGGAGATGACTGTTGTGCAGCTAGCTCTTCTCCGCTAAAGGACATCTGAGTGTGTGATGCCTTCTTGTCTCCATGCTGCCACCAGCACAACACGTGTACATAGCTCACTGACCTGCAGGGCGATGTCACATCTTGCTGCGGAGGCATCAGTACTACTTCATGGCACACTCTTATGCCCAGTCGCCGCCCTGAAGACACTTCATACCTGTGTAAACTCAACACAAGAAACAAATGTTATTACAGATATCACTGTGTCACTGATAACTGTGGGCGTAAACTGGACCACTCACACACACTCCATGCCTTCCTCCTGCTCACAAATGACCCCAGCTCTCCAGGTCGCAACATCAAGAAGTTTTATGGCAATGCCTATGTAGATATTTGATGGTAGGTCATCACTTTAAGGAGGTAACTAAAGGTAACACAAGTATTCCTCCACAATACAAAAGAGAAGACGACCTCCACAGCCAAATACTAATGAAACTGTAGCGTAATTGATGCAGCCATTACATAAATTTGCAGTATGCCTGTGCCTGCGATGGTGTGTATGAACGTCTGGGTGTGCAGTGCACTGAGGCAAGAAGTCTTTACGTCGGTGCAGTGAAATGCGAGGGTACAGTGTGCCTTAGCTGTAACATTAGCGTATACTGTGCAGACTAACGTGGAATAATGACTCAAAGCGATAGAAAAGATTACCTTTGACAAGAATTTTCCTAGATAAAAACTCATTTGCAGTAGAATCATGGCTACAAGAAGTCGTGCAAATCACATTCGACGATATTGTGGATATTAACTGCTGTATAGTGAGCAGTGTTGTTTACATCAAACAGGAAATCTTTGAAATATGTGACAGAATAATAGAATATTGTGGAGGTGTTTTGAAATTCAAACAAAGAGACGGTAATGTTGGTAATGCAACAGTTATGTATGTGGTATTTTGCATCTGCACAGTCAGGATTCTCAAGCAATCCTCAAACTGCAACCGAACAGATAAATTTTGTAGTAACACCTTATGGCAAAGCGATCAATAATTTTATTGAAAGGCAGTCTAATGCTCATAAATTCCTGGTGATTAATGGGATGAGGCACACTAAGATAGAGCTTCAGAAGCACATATCGCAGTAAATGGACGTCACGCTATAGTAATATATGACGGATAACCATGCACAAATGCTGGCTGTGGCTTGCCAGGCCACATCCGCGCACAGTGCATACAAAGACAAGTGGTGCCGACATCCGTTAGTGAAGTCATGAGGCCCCCTATGACAATGGCACTGCCTGTGACATACACAGCAGCGACCAGGGACTCAAACCGACAACTCAAGCCACAGCTATCAGTTTAAGTGATGAAATTAATTCAGGAACTCTTGTGAAAATTAGTGATGATGCAAAGCCAACAGTGCTGAACCAAGAAGAACAGAAACAACTTATGTTCTCCCCTTCAAGTTCAAGCCTCCAAATCCGACACTAACAACAGAGGATCAAAGCCTGAGAAACAGTCGAACTTGAACTCTAAAAAGAAAGATAATCACAAAAGGAGCTCTTCTAAAAAGAAGCAGAGACTGACATGTCAGAATGCTAATGAAGTAACGCCACAACTTCAAGAAAAAGTAATAAGGATTATACCCAACTGACCCAGAAAATCCTGTTTTGAGCCAATCTACGACAGGTCTGATGGACATCGATTCGAGAGACTCCCTCACAGTGATTAGGAGAGAGGGGGCCAATACTGTGCACTTAAAGCCATTTTTTAAAATATTTTTTAGTTTTTGAACTCAACTGAAATGGCGATCATCATCTTTTGACAAGCAATCAGTTACCTACACATTTATGGTTCCACATTTGGTATATTAAATCTATTTACATTTCTATATGTGTTTTACAAAAATGTTATGTTCCACAGTATTACGCCAATGATCGGCTAATAACATGCAGTGTAACGTATAATAGAATGTATCACATAGAACGGCAAAAACTCGGTAAAAATAAAACTGAAAAAATTCGAACTTAATAATTTATTTTCAACTGAAAAATGTAAAGTTGACCTCTTATTAATGTTCTCACAAAGAATAAAAAATTAAAAAAATCTTTTCTGGTATAATAACATTGTAACATAATGGACTCAACATATCTCTGTTCACATTTTAGTGCCTATTGCAGTGGCAGTAATCAGAAACATACTTTCCAGCAGTGTCATATCCACTACACTCTGAGTGAACCCAGTCACTGCCAATCACATATTGAAACCACAGCTCCCTGTTTTTCCCAAACAGAGTAGGCGGACAGAATCACTGTCTTTGAATTTTTCAGTGTTTCTTGTAACAGGAGTTTTTCCGAAAGGGTGTGTGTCATCCAGCTCATT
Organism: Schistocerca serialis cubense; assembly: GCF_023864345.2. Classification (NCBI taxonomy): domain Eukaryota; kingdom Metazoa; phylum Arthropoda; class Insecta; order Orthoptera; family Acrididae; genus Schistocerca; species Schistocerca serialis. The sequence continues at coordinate 238,767,514 of NC_064642.1, forward strand.
GTCACTACAGAGTTTGTACAATGATGGGTCTAAATCATCATATGATGAAGACTCGAAAGGAATTTTCCATTGACATTTCATTATGCCAGGTTGCTGAGGGCTTCTCTTTGATGAAACCTTGAAAGGTGGCTACACTGAGCCACTGCGCCAGAGATTGTGCCAAAGAGTATTATTAAGCCACCTCCACAGTGCTTGTGGAGAGCTCGTAGAAGTCAGTGAGTGGGCAGAGCCCGTAGAAAACAGTTCGTGTTGAGATGTGCTAGTGGGCAAGGCTTGTCGAGATGTTGTAGTAAGGAGTGTTTGTTCCATGTTTTACCCAGTTATTTGATGGGAGAGATAGCAGATGTTATTGTAATGATCAGAGTGCATTTCGTCAATATATATGAAGGTAAAAACCACAATGTTCTTTTATTATTTGTGTGTCTGAAATAATGCGTCATTACAGGCTCAGTCAACGAAGCATCTGGCTTGTGTTCTTGTATTAGAGTGAATTCTGGTTTTTTTTGTGTAATTATAGTTTTTCTAATTTTCTTTTATCACGTCAGTATAATTGGTATTTAAAAATTCTTGTCTTGTTGGAGAAGAACCGTGCCAGATGTGTACGTTGAGTCACACTCCCACATACAGAACAGTTACTCTTGTGCTTATTGGTTTTGTAAGTTTTATAGTTGCTGGGGACTTAATTAATTAATTGTGTTAATGAAAATTTTCATTTCATTCTTTGTTGTTGTTCTAAGCAGTCAGATTGCGTAATAATACTAGTCAGGGCCAACCGATTACGAGACACAGCGTAATCGGACATACAGCTATGAAAAATAAAAAAATAATTTCAATCATATTTAATTAAGCCCCCATGCACGTGACGACCGCTGCTTCGGATCGTCCCTTGGATTCTTCTGATTGTAAAAATAGTAGATGGTAGTATTGTTGTAGTAATTTGTAGTTAGTAATTGGAGTCTGTATTGAATGTGTAGATTTGGTAATTGGCATTCTTCTAATGGTATTTTTCAAAATTTATTTTTTTTGTTGTCTTGTCTACGGGTTTGACAATTTAGTGCAATTATTTCAATTGTTCGATTAATCGTGTTTGAGGGAAACATTTCATGTGAATGATATTGTTGATGATAAAGAGTCATTGTGTGTAATTTTCGTACAGTGACGAATTTTTTTTATGTTTTGTAAATGATTACGCGGTCGATGAAAAAGGCGAAAATGATGAATAGTGAGAATGACGAAATTGTTGACATGGCGAACTCGCCAACACAGGACAACAGTATGATGAATAATGGAGTTGAAAACAATGTAATAAGTCGGGAAAATAGTCCGGAACCATTTCAAAATTTTTCTCAATCAGAAAATTCACAGAATACGCGATTAACGATAGAAGATTCTGGAATAGTATCGAACACAGATAGCTTTACAGCTATGACGAAGGAAGCTGGTTTTGTGGGAAATGTTAGGGGCGAAAGGAATTTCGAACAAGTTAATATGGAGCAGTTGATGAGTGTAATATTAAATTTTCGATCTGAATTTAAAACAGATATAGGAACAATTAAAACTGATATGGGAACAATGGAAACACGGTTAGGATCTGAATTTAAAACAGAGATTGGAACAATTAAAACAGAGATGGGAACTTTGGGATCTGAATTAAAAACAGTGGCAACACGTTTAGAAACAGAGATGGAAACAATGGAAACACGGTTAGACTCACGAATAGGGACATGCTTCAAAAACATGAAAGATGAATTAAAGAAAGAAATCAGAGAAGAAGTACAACCGATTTTGAATTCTCACAATAATAGATTAATTGCAGTAGAGATTAGACAAAGGGAACAGGATAGAGAACAGGAAGAAAGAGATCGCGTGATAATACAGAAATTTTCAGAGTTAAATTTACAACGTGCAAAGGATAAGGAAGAAATATTTGAGAGAATCGAGGAATCCGTACCAAATGACAGATTAAATAACCTAACACAACAATATGAACAGCTAGCTACCAAATGTGATAATACTGAAACCCGAGTCGCGACACTTACGGAAGACGTAAATAAACAGAAAGAACAATTAGGTGACTTATCGGAAAGAGTTGAGGAAATTTGAGATAAACTGACAAATCTTAGTTTACATGGGGACAGAGATTCGGATGATACAGCACCATTGCCATTTGCTGAAACCGAAGAGTATCAGAACATAAATAAACATGTTGAAAATAAGGGAAAATTTAATGAACGCGTTAAAAGGGAATTTGAGGCTTTAAAAAAGCAAGTCAAACAAATTGGACAGTAGAAGAAACTTAGAATCACAGATAGCAGAGGGGTATGAAGAAAGTAATTTATTTCATTTACGAGAAGCAACAAGAGAGCGCCAGGCGCGCGAACTTGACAATAATCGACATTCGGACTGGGACAGACGCGGTAGGTCTTTATCGCCACGAGGCGAAAACTTTGACTATAAACACTTTTTGACTGTTCGGAAATTTAAGATCTTCCGTAATTCTAAGAATGACATACATCCATGTGCATGGTTAGATCAATTTATGTACGCACTTCCACCAAATTGGCCACTAAGTCACAAACTGGAATTTATGTGTGGATATTTAGAAAACGAACCGGCGACGCGGATGCGCGCACTCATTAGAGATTGTAATAATCTGAATGATTTTTATCATGCATTTTTATCGGCATATTGGTCCGAAAACACGCAAGATAGAGTCAAACATAGTCTGATTATGCAGCGTAATTTCAAACAGTCTGAGTTCCGCACGCCGGCAGAATATTTTGAAGACATGATTCGAAAGAATCAGTTCCTTTCCAACCCTTATAGCCCGACTGAATTAATTCGCATTTGTTTAACTAAGCTGCCACAATCCATAAGACAAATTGCTTTAGCCGGAAGATGTAAAGACGACATTGAGACTTTTAAGACTTTGTTGCAAGAACTTGAGTATGACAACGACGACGGGACTTCCTGTAACTTCTTCAGTAACAGTAATTACAATAGATTTTCAGAGAAAAGGGATAGTGGTCGGAACGGACGTTATAGCGGTAATTTTGAGAATGACAGACGTAACAGACAGGACAACAGATACCTGCCTTATGACAATAACAGACGTTCTAACAGAAATTACACAGACAATAGCGGTAATTCGTACCGGAATGATCAATCATACGGAAACAGTAATCGGTATCATCAGGACAGAAATTATTCATACAGTAATAGAAATTCTTACTACAGAAATAACCAGGGTAGTAGATACAACAATAATTTCAGAAATGACAGTCGAAATTACACAAGAAGTAGTTATGCAGACAGACAGGAAAACAGAAATTTTAATAACAGACACAGCCAAGAATTTGCATCTAACAGACAGGAAGGACCTAATTGGCATCCTCCACGTGACAGAACTTCAGAGAGACAAGTGCAAATCGTAGAAATTGATCCGCGAAATGACGCGAATAATCAAAGACGTGACGCAAACAATCGACAATGACTTGCAGCTTCGGCTTCTGGCAGCAATATAGACGGTTCAGAAAGTAATGACAATACGACTTTACACTACGTACGCCTGGAAGACATGAGAGACATTTTGCTAGACGAAAAGGAAAATAATGTAGACGCATTTTTACACCCTGTTATTGAAGTATGTGTGGGTAAGAATAAGTTCACTGCAGTATTAGATTCCGGGAGCCCATTGAATGTCATTAGTGAATCAGTTTTTCGTATATGTGTAAGAACTATTGCTTGTCCTGTGTTACCTATTTCTAAAACTACAATTCGAGGTCCGATTTCTGGAAAAAGTGTGGAAGTCAAACAACAGACCAATTTAAATTTCTTTTGTCAAGGATACGAATTTTCTGCTAATTTTATTATTGTTCCATTACTCAGTACACAAATTATATTAGGTATGGAGTTTCTTAACGCACATAAGGCAATTTTGAACTTTAAAGAAGGAAGTGTGAATTTGACTGTTGCCGGAATGCCGAAAAGTTTGAAATTTTTCGAGTGTTTAACAAGATCTGAGTCAGATACAAAATGTTTAAGGCTTCTTACTTCTGATGTTTTCGTTGAGCATTATGACGACAGTGTGTTTATTCAGGACAATGACAATAGATACAGAGACGCGATGGATGATATAATTAATAGCGAAGAATTAATTAATGAAAAGGTTAAGAAAGCTGAAGTGCCAGATGACGTTGCAAGAAAAGAGCTGCACCACATTTTGAGATTAGATTAGATTAGATTAATACTAGTTCCATGGATCATGAATACGATATTTCGTAATGATGTGGAACGAGTCGAATTTTCCAATACATGACATAATTAGGTTAATTTAACAACATACTTAAGTTAATATAACAACTTTATTTTTTTGTGTTTCTTTGTTTTTCTTCATTTTTTTTTCTTAATTTATATCTAAAAATTCCTCTATGGAGTAGAAGGAGTTGTCATTCAGAAATTCTTTTAATTTCTTCTTAAATACTTGTTGGTTATCTGTCAGACTTTTGATACTATTTGGTAAGTGACCAAAGACTTTAGTGCCAGTATAATTCACCCCTTTCTGTGCCAAAGTTAGATTTAATCTTGAATAGTGAAGATCGTCCTTTCTCCTAGTATTGTAGTTATGCACACTGCTATTACTTTTGAATTGGGTTTGGTTGTTAATAACAAATTTCATAAGAGAGTATATATACTGAGAAGCTACTGTGAATATCCCTAGATCCTTAAATAAATGTCTGCAGGATGATCTTGGGTGGACTCCAGCTATTATTCTGATTACACGCTTTTGTGCAATAAATACTTTATTCCTCAGTGATGAATTACCCCAAAATATGATGCCATATGAAAGCAATGAGTGAAAATAGGCGTAGTAAGCTAATTTACTAAGATGTTTATCACCAAAATTTGCAATGACCCTTATTGCATAAGTAGCTGAACTCAAACGTTTCAGCAGATCATCAATGTGTTTCTTCCAATTTAATCTCTCATCAATGGACATACCTAAAAATTTGGAATATTCTACCTTAGCTATATGCTTCTGATTAAGGTCTATATTTATTAATGGCATCATACCATTCACTGTACGGAACTGTATGTACTGTGTCTTATCAAAATTCAGAGAGAGTCCGTTTACAAGGAACCACTTAGTAATTTTCTGAAAGACAGTATTGACAATTTCATCAGTTAATTCTTGTTTCTCAGGTGTGATTACTATACTTGTATCATCAGCGAAGAGAACTAACTTTGCCTCTTCATGAATATAGAATGGCAAGTCATTAATATATAATAAGAACAACAAAGGACCCAAGACTGACCCTTGTGGAACCCCATTCTTGATAGTTCCCCAGTTTGAGGAATGTGCTGATCTTTGCATGTTACGAGAACTACTTATTTCAACTTTCTGCACTCTTCCAGTTAGGTACGAATTAAACCATTTGTGCACTGTCCCACTCATGCCACAATACTTGAGCTTCTCTAGCAGAATTTCATGATTTACACAATCAAAAGCCTTTGAGAGATCACAAAAAATCCCAATGGGTGGTGTTCGGTTATTCAGATCATTCAAAATTTGACTGGTGAAAGCATATATGGCATTTTCTGTTGAAAAACCTTTCTGGAAACCAAACTGACATTTTGTTAGTACTTCATTTTTACAGATATGTGAAGCTACTCTTGAATACATTACTTTCTCAAAAATTTTGGATAAAGCTGTTAGAAGGGAGATTGGACGGTAATTGTTGACATCAGATCTATCCCCCTTTTTATGCAAAGGTATAACAATAGCATATTTCAGTCTATCAGGGAAAATGCCCTGTTCCAGAGAGCTATTACACAGGTGGCTGAGAATCTTACTTATCTGTTGAGAACAAGCTTTTAGTATTTTGCTGGAAATGCCATCAATTCCATGTGAGTTTTTACTTTTAAGCAAGTTTATTATTTTCCTAATTTCAGAGGGAGAAGTGGGTGAGATTTCAATTGTATCAAATTGCATAGGTATGGCCTCTTCCATTAACAGCCTAGCATCTTCTAATGAACACCTGGATCCTACTATATCCACAACATTTAGAAAATGATTATTAAAAATATTTTCAACTTCTGACTTTTTGTTCGTTAAGTTTTCATTCAATTTGATGGTAATACTGTCTTCCTCTGCTCTTGGTTGACCTGTTTCTCTTTTAATAATATTCCAAATTGTTTTAATTCTATTATCAGAGTTGCTGATTTCAGACATGATACACATACTCCTGGATTTTTTAATAACTTTTCTTAATATAACACAGTAGTTTTTATAATTTTTGATAGTTTCTGGGTCACTACTCTTTCTTGCTGTCAGATACATTTCCCTTTTCCGGTTACAAGATATTTTTATACCCTTAGTAAGCCATGGTTTGTTACAAGGTTTCTTACGAGTATATTTAACTATTTTCTTGGGGAAGCAGTTTTCAAATGCATTTACAAAAATGTCATGAAATAAATTATATTTTAAATTGGCATCAGGTTCACGGTACACCTCATCCCAGTCTAACTGCTGTAGGCTTTCCCTGAAATTTGCAATTGTTAAATTGTTGACTGAACGTACTACTTTGGAGGACTGTTTAGTATTGCTGAATGGAGCTATGTCATATATTGTAACTAGCTGTGCACCATGATCAGAAAGACCATTCTCAACAGGCTGAGCATTTATCTGGTTAAACTTATCTTGGTCTATAAAGAAGTTATCTATCAGTGAGCTGCTATCCTTTACCACCCGAGTAGGAAAATCAATAACGGGTGTCAAATTGAAAGAACCTAGTAATACTTCAAGGTCATTTTTCCTATTACCCTCTTTCAGAGAATCTACATTGAAGTCCCCACAAATAATAATTTGCTTCCCCCTGTCTGACAGATAGCACAACAAGGAGTCCAAATTTTTCAGAAATAGATGAAAATTTCCTGATGGGGACCTATATACAGTTACAATTATAAATGTGCCTTTATTTAATTTAAGCTCACAGGCACATGCTTCTATATGTTTCTCTACACAAAACTTTTTTGTTTCTATACTTTTTGCACAATGATAACTTCACATGCTACAGTGTTTAGACATCACACGGGAACTATACAAGGCTTACAATATTTATTTAAAGTAAAAGAACACACACCATTTCGTGGGAAAACGTACGCTATTCCTTTGGCTTACAGAGACAAGGTTAAGAATGAACTTCAGTACATGTTAGATCAGGGCATTATTGAGCCTGCAGTCAGTCCTTGTACCAGCCCATTACACGTTGTTCTTAAAAAGGATGGGTCAATTCGTTTGGTTCTGGATTCCAGACAGATAAATAACATCATCATTCCTGAAACTGACCGCCCACAAAATTTAGATGAACTTCTTCAACATTTTCATGGAATTAAAGTTTTATCCACGATTGATATGCGCGCAAGTTTTTGGCAAATAGAACTCCACCCTGATTGTAGAAAATATACTGCCTTTTTAGCCTTTGGTAGCTGTTACCAGTTTCGGAAATTACCGTTTGGACTTACTGTATCTTCAGCAGCATTCATTCGTAGCTGAAATGAAATTTTACCTGTTTATCTTCGTGACAACATTACTTCATATGTTGACGATATTCTTATTGCTAAACATTCTTGGGGTGAGCACAACAAAATTTTGGATTCATTATTACGTATCTTTGCAAGAGTTGGCATTACTGTGAACTTGGAAAAATCTGAATTTGGTCGTTCTCAGGTGAAATTTCTCGGTCACATTATTTCTACAGAAGGTATTCTTCCTGATCCAGAGAAATTAGACGCTATTCGTAACTATGCTGTTCCTACCACAAAACGTGATGTTCGTAGTTTCCTTGGTGTCTGTAATTTTCTTCGACGTTTTGTTAGATTGGACGATTTGGCCACATCTCGTTTATGTGAACTGTCCGGAAAGAAATCTAATTGGTGTTGGCATGAGGAAGCTCAGTCAGAATTTGAACAGCTTCGTGATGCTTTAGTTGCTGCTCCACTTCTTTCACATCCGGATTTATCTAAAGAATTTTGTTTGGCGACGGACTCATCATACAAGGGCCTAGGTGCACATTTATTTCAAGAGATAGAAGAAAACGGCGTTGTAGTACAGAAAACTATTGCATTTGGAAGTCGTGTTCTTTCTAAATCAGAAAAGAATTATTCGATTACGGAACTTGAAGCTTTGGCTGTTGTTTGGGCCTTTACAAAATTTCGGACATTTTTGTTTGGCAGACATAATAAGGTTTACACCGATCATCGAGCTCTGGAATTTCTTATGTCAACGAAATTAACTCATGGCAGATTGTCACGATGGTCGTTGTACCTACAGGAATTTGATTTTAGTATTGTTTACATACAGGGTTCTTCAAATATTGTTGCTGATGCTTTATCACGTGCACCTATGTGTTTGAAACAAAGTGCTGAAGAGGACTGCATAGAAAACAATTATTGTTTAATGTATATTCAAGGTGTTGCGTTTGAGAACTTTATTTCGTCTTCGCTCCAGGACATCGCTAAGGAGCAAAATAAGGATCTAATCTGGAAGGACATTTAAGGAGAAGTGGAGGAGAAAGGAAAGCGTAGCGATTAGACAGCATTATTTAGTTCGCAATGACATTCTTTTTAAACGAAAATCGGTCGACAACTCTGTTTGGTTAGTTTGTATTCCTGATGAGTGGGTCAATAAATTGATTTGGTATACGCATTTCAGTTATGCACACTTTGGTCCCAGAAAATGCTTTCACAGATTACGAGAAAATTGTTATTTCAGTAATATGGAAAAACGTATTCGATCTGTTCTGGCCAAATGCAAATTATGTCAAAAGGCTAAGCCGCCAACAGTTTCTCACAGAGCACCGTTGTTTCCTATCATTCCAGCGAAATTAAAGGAGATGGCTGCAGTCGATTTGTTCAGTCCAGTGGTTCGATCTACTAATGGTTTTGCGTACATTTTCGTAGCAGTGGAACTGACGTCAAAATATGTGTGTTTTACACCGTTACACAAAGCAACAGCTCGTTCAGTATCGAATGCTTTCATCAAACATTTTCTTAAAGAAGTTGGTCATGTTGATAAGGTTATATCAGATAATGGATCACAGTTTCGCTCTAAAATTTGGCTTCGTACTCTACAGCGTCGTAAAATTAAACCAATTTTCATTTCACTTTTTCACCCTCAATCTAACGCTTCAGAGAGATGGATGAAGGAAATCAATAAATTGTGTCGACTTTATTGTCATCAGAATCACAGAACGTGGGATCAGTATCTTCATATTTTTCAAAACATTCTGAATGAACTCTCTAATGATTCTACTTCTTTACCGCCTACACTGGTATTAAAAAATAAAGCACCGACAAATCGCATATCTGAAATCGTTCCTTTTCCGCCTTCACGGAAACTGCGGCATTCTGAAGTTGTCAACCTGGCTCTGCAAAATATTGCATCTGTGGCTGCTAGAAGAGAGAAATCAGCTAAGCGTCCTGGTCGTTCAAAAATCTTGTCAGTTGCTCAAAAAGTGTTAATTAAGTCTCATCGTTTATCGCACAAAGGAAAAGGCTTGTGTCGCAAATTTTTTCTGCTTTATAACGGTCCATATAGAATTCGTAAAATTATTCATGATAACACTGTCGAAGTAGAAACTCTTAAATCTCGACGCTGTAAAGGAATACATCATATATCAAACGTAAAAATTTTTGTGGAATGACATACTTTTAAGAAACCAACAGCTAGATGTAAACATGCAGAGGGTACAAGGATACCGCGCTGTGTTTTGGCGGCGGCACATACTCAAAGCAACAGTCAAGTCTGCGCGCCGCACAAGGCAGTCGTTGACCGCGAACAATTGCTTCCTACGTCACGCGCCTACAGCTGATCGAGCGCTCAGTGCGAATGCACTGACTGCCGTAAACAAATATACAGTTTAATTTCTCCGATTAAATTCAATATAAAGCTATAGAGACTTGATGAATTATGTTATCAACATTCAGTATTTTTCAGGATACGGTTGTATAAAATATTTAAGAACTTCAGGTAAATTCTGTGCGTGTCCGACGTCAAGACGACTTGCTATCGAGAAATTTTCAGGAAGAATGTAATTTCGAAGAAGAAACTAATAAACTAAAAAAAAGGTAACTGTTAATTGAGTTCATTTTCAGGTAACATATTTCCACTTAGGTACGTACTTTAGACGTAATTTGCTGCTCGCGATTACGTGATTCATACTTTGTGCTAAATTTCATGTTCTATGAAATTACTTGTGAAGCGACGTGCTTGCGTACGTTAACTGAGTTTGACAATGATTATTAATGAACTGGGTTGTAACTTGTGTATATCATGCATCGCTTGGCTGCACTGCTTTTTCACTGATGTCATATTTTTTCTATTATGTGCCTGCTGTGCTTATTTATTTAAATTATAATTGTAACCTGATTAATTGTGCTGACTGTGTTTATGTATGTAGGTTATACTTTGGATTTATCTGCTTGCGCCTTCATGTTTACTTATTAAGATGACATATGAACATTTATTTGCTTATGCTGATATGGTGCTAATGGCCTGTTTATAACATATGTTTGCTGCTATGCGTATGGATTGCATATTTATACATATCTGTTGTTGTCATAACTACTCTTTAATTTGGTGTATAGAAATGCTGATATACTGTGTAGAAACAGAGAGTTTAGGTCACACTATTGGATTAATTATAGATTGTTCGCTTGGCAGAGCCTCGTTGTAAGAATTGTGCTGCATCCACTTTTTGACATTCTGTTCTCTACTGGTATATTTACTCGCTAGTGCTTGTTTTGCTTACGCTCAGTGCCTTATATTTTTAAGATAAGAAAATGAACTGCTATAATTCGACGAACGACATTGGTACAAAGAACTTCGTTGAAGTCACATGAGCTGAGGTTTTATGGAAGCTGTATAAATTTATGCTAACAGGAAGGAGGCTAATGACATGACATACCAAAAATAGGTTTAGACCATTGACAATTATTACACTGCATTTTTCGTGAGCAATTGAAATAGGAAGTGACACTTGACACAAGAAATACTCCACATGTTTGCTTCTGTTTGCCATAATTCTTGAAGTGGTGTGCACACTGTGAAATATTATGATTATTCACACTCCGTAATCGTACTTAATTACTGAGAGTTATTCGAGCTAAGTCTGTTAGAGGTCATGTATGCATTTCTTTGTTTATAATTCATAATGAGTAGAAGATTTGGCTCAGATGGATTACACAGAGGTTGTGTGTTGACAATGTGTCTTCGGATTGTATGGGATGATGAGGTTTGCATTAGGATTTTATCTGTACTTGTTCGAGGAGACTGACTAGACGAAAGAGTTGTTATGGAAGTGAAATGAGATTGGTAATAAGGTTTATATGTATCGACGTATTGAAGAGGTATTATTGAGATTGTGTGAAGTTGATGATTATTGGAGTTTTGGTGGATAAGAGGTAAAGTAAGTGAGGAGCATATATTGGCAATAAGGTTTATATGTATCGACGTATTGAAGAGGTATTATTGAGGTATTATTAAGATTGTGTGAAGTTGATGATTATTGGAGTTTTGGTGGATAAGAGGTAAAGTAAGTGAGATGCATATTTTTTTTGTTGGTCTTATGGAACAAGGAGGATGAAGATAGCAGACTAGAACACTAAAGTAGAAGGAAGATAGTCTATACACACACTTTGTTAAATCACTAAGCAGTATATACTTTTTTTTTTGAAGAGAGGAAGTATTTGCATATCTTGGCTCACTGACAGTTGTTCAACAACAGTACATTTGATCTGGCTTCGCAAACATTGGTCTTGACATGATGACTATGACGTTGACTTAACTATTATTGACTGTGATACAGTGCTGCCATTACTACTTGATACACATGATGCACATCAGATTTTGACAGAATTGCATTTACACAGTTAACACTATTCAATTACACAGTAGTACTTAATGTGGATGAAAGATGAGTGAGTGTGTTTTCCTTTCCTAATCGTACCCACCTATCTCCTGAATATTATTGTATTTGTTTGTAGTGGCTTGCACTGACACCCATAAATATTATAGGTTTACTGATATTTGAGTATTTGTAATAGTTAATATGACAATTATCTGAAATCATTTGTGTGTTTATTAGAATTTGTATGTTTAGTGTAAGAGCATTGTAAAAGTATTTGTATGTGTTTTCAAACTATTGTTCATGCCTGAACTGTCAGATTAGTGAAGGTGAATATTATGGACTGTTACCTGCACTTTTCAACGTAATGTGTGACACTTGGGAATGATTAATTTCTGCTGATGAACTGTGTGATCAGTGATAGTGAATATCATGGACTGCTCTCTGCACCTGCTCAACATTGCAGGGTGCAACTGATGGACTGCTTCTACTGAAATGATGTCACTTGTTGCTGTCTGCACCTGCTCAACTTTGCTGGGTGCAACTGATGGACTGCTTCTACTGAAATGATGTCACTTGTTGCTGTCTGCACCTGCTCAACATTGCTGGGTGCAACTGATGGACTACTTCTACTGAAATGATGTCACTTGTTGGTGTCTGCACCTGCTCTCAACATTGCTGGGTGCAACTGATGGACTGTTTCTGCTGAAATGATGTCACTTGTCGGTGTCTGCACCTGCTCAACATTGCTGGGTGCAACTGATGGACTGCTTCTACTGAAATGATGTCACTTGTCGGTGTCTGCACCTGCTTTCAACATTGCTGGGTGCAACTGATGAACTGTTTCTACTGAAATGAAGTCACTTGTTGGTGTCTGCACCTGCTCTCAACATTGCTGGGTGCAACTGATGGACTACTTCTACTGAAATGATGTCACTTGTTGGTGTCTGCACCTGCTCAACATTGCTGGGTGCCACTGATGAACTGCTTCTACTGAACTAATGTGACTTGTTGCTGTGTGTACCTCTGCAACTTTACTGGGTGCCACAGATGGAACTGCTTCTGCTGAAATGATGTCGCTTGTTGGTGTCTGCACCTGCTCAACATTGCTGGGTGCAACTGATCGACTGCTTCTGCTGAAATGATGTCACTTGTTGGTGTTTGCACCTGTTGACCATTGTTGGGCTGGAATTATCAACTATTTTTTTTTTTTGAATAATTAAAAGTATTTTATGTGAACATTTGTATAAACTGATTTTTTGTGTATTGTGTGAACTCTTATGTAAAGTCACATGTATGAAAAGAATTTGTATTGCCTACTGCATTTTATATATTAGGTTATTGGAAGGTCAGTGCAAAGCCAAAATTTTAACTAATTATGTGATATTTAGGTATTAATATTATCTTTTATTTTTGTCTGTATTTTTCTGGACGAATTTGGTGGTATTTTCACCACCAATGCTGGCAAAAATACCATCAAATTCTGGCCTGTGGAGGAGGGGCATATGAAAGGTGGCTACACTGAGCCACTGCGCCAGAGATTGTGCCAAAGAGTATTATTAAGCCACCTCCACAGTGCTTGTGGAGAGCTCGTAGAAGTCAGTGAGTGGGCAGAGCTCGTAGAAAACAGTTCGTGTTGAGATGTGCTAGTGGGCAAGGCTTGTCGAGATGTTGTAGTAAGGAGTGTTTGTTCCATGTTTTATCCAGTTATTTGATGGGAGAGATAGCAGATGTTATTGTAATGATCAGAGTGCATTTCGTCAATATATATGAAGGTAAAAACCACAATGTTCTTTTATTATTTGTGTGTCTGAAATAATGCGTCATTACAGGTTCAGTCAACAAAGCATCTGGCTTGTGTTTTTGTATTAGAGTGAATTCTGTTTTTTTTTTGCGTAATTATAGTTTTTCTAATTTTCTTTTATCATGTCAGTATAATTGGTATTTAAAAATTCTTGTCTTGTTGGAGAAGAACCGTGCCAGATGTGTACGTTGAGTCACACTCCCACATACAGAACAGTTACTCTTGTGCTTATTGGTTTTGTAGGTTTTATAGTTGCTGGGGACTTAATTAATTAATTGTGTCAACGAAAAATTTCATTTCATTCTTGTTGTTGTTCTTTGCAGTCAGATAGCGTAACAATACTAGTCAGGGCCAACCGTTTACGAAACAGCGTAATCGGACATACAGCTACTAAAAAAAAAAAAAAAAAAAAAAAAAAAAAAAAAAAAAAAAATAAAAAAAAAAAAAAAAAAGTATTTTCAATTATATTTAATTAAGCCCCCATGCAACCTTTCTGATCTTGCTTTCTTCCTTAGGCTTTAACTCCAATTTTCCTAACGATAATTCACCTTCTTTTCTTTCCTTCTTAATTTTGCTTTCTTACTTTCTGCAGCTTTTTCTGAACTAACTTTGTTAGGACTCAAAGCAAAAATCGAGGAACGATGTTGTCTGGCACTTTTTTCAATTTAAGAGGGCCTGATAATTGAAAAATATCTTTGAATTGTAGCTCAACTGCAGGCTGAACTTTTAAGTCTCTGTCTACATTATCGACGACACCAGTCCCTGTCTTTAAAGAACAAAGCACAACTGTCTCATTACTTTCATAAGTTTTAGTGCTGCCATCCCCAACAACTGGTGGTCTTAAAGCTGTCTCCTCTTCTGGGTGCAAAAGCACAAAGTCATTATCACTAAATTTGGTAGTTTCTAAGGGGGAAATTCCTGTCTTTCTGAAGCCAGAGATAACCTTTCCAATATTTTCAGTCTTTGTGACAGCTTTGCTAAAGACAGAACAAATGTCATAGTGTGTTATTTTCTGGTGGGTGTTAGACTTCATAAGGCTGTCATATTATTGATAAAATGAAATCTTCAAGCTGCTGAAAAACGCCACATCTAAAGGTTGTGACCAGTGAGAGCAGTGAGGTGGTAGTGTTATCACTACTATTCCATTGTCGTTCTGAAATTTGTAGGCTTCTAGGGACACATAGCTAGTGTGATTGCCAAAAATCAAATGAACAGTATGGGTCTTACATGTCATAGTAAATATTGCAAATAGGTAAACTTAGCAAAATGCTTCAGCCACTTTGGAAAGAGATCCTTGGTCATCCGATCATTCTTGCCTTAATCCTACATTGAATTTGGTGGCTCCCAGCAGGGATCATCCTAAACCAAGGAAAAATAGACATGGGACGTACATATGTCCCTCTGGCACTCACTGCACTGTAATGCTCAAAATTTTTCCTGGCTTTTGAGCTGTTGATATCCCTGTTTCATAAAAATTGTAAATTCTAGATGCCTCAAACTTATAAGCGCCCATTACAGCAGTGAGGAGAAAGGGTGTTTAACTCCACTTGCATTAAAAGCTGAAATAAGATTACGACTGGTAGCCTCAGGTTTCCAAATACTGACTGATGGATGTCTTGAAAGAAACCCAATGAGCCAATCCTTTCCAGCTATTTTGGATGATTTATTAAACTTATGCTGAATATTATTTGCCTAGGCACATTCGCACACTAATCTTTCCAACTCCACTGAAGATATTCCATAAAATCTCTCTGCTAACAAAAACACATGATTGGCTATGTCATCTTCCTCTTCTTTAGAAAATGTAGACTTTCTTCCTAAGCTTACTTTAGAACAGTCTTCAGTTTTAACCTCTCTCTTGAAGTAGGAAAGGGTATTCCATACAGCCTTGCAGCTCCTCTCTGTGGCTTTCCATTTCCTATAGCATTGTGCAGTGTGGAATTCATTTCATGCTCCATTCACCTGTCCCCCTTTTTGGTCGTTCTGACTTTCTCACCATCTGTGATTAAAAAAAAATAAAAACTTGCAAGATGGCATACACTTCCAAAAATATAATCTATGAAAATACTAAAACAAATCATCATATGGGGCAGTAGCATTCACCATGAGGCCATACAGTTTATTCTGCATGGTATTGTCCCGTGACAATATGACCCTGCATTTTTAATTCTAACCTGATAATCACTATGTTTAACTGCCAATATTTGACATTTGAAAAAGTTCAAGAAATGTGCAATTAAGTCAAGCTACTTTAAATATTGCTACCATTAACATAATTCACTTACCTCGACACATAACAAAACAGTCAAAATCAAACGAAACCAATATTGGAAACAACTATTCCGTTAAAAGCTCACGACCTCTCTGAATCAGATTGTAGTTCCTTCTGTTATGCAGCAGCACTATGCAGTGCTCTTTACTACCTGTAGGAAACTGGAAAAAGCAGTGCACAGCATTACCTTGCAACGGCATTGCCCCACTCTACCGTATGTAATATAAGGTGCTTGATGACACTATCGGAAGATAGTCTCGGTACTCTATGCCAGATCACGATAAGTCTCAGAAAACAGAAGGCTCTTCGTATTGGACCATACAAACAGGAATCTGGGTAGAAGTGGAAGAAACGGCTGTGAACAACGAAATGTGCTTTGACCCCGAATGCTGTTGAAGATTCACTGCTAGCCCAAAAAAAGCAGTATGCCTCAATGAAAGAGAGTACCCCAAAAGAACTGATTTTGGAATGCGGACTTGCATTGAATTGCCTCTCAAGTAAGGACCATTACCTCCCTACATGTACCATACAACATGAACCGGCCTCAAACCCATAAAATTGATACTTTGAATATGCATAAGAACCGATCTTATCTCCCACTATTTAAGCTACAAGATCTCTTATATACTGCATATATAGACACACTATGTAATTTCCAAAAGTAATTGATACTGAGCTGCAAGAACTAACTGGGTACAATGCATCACTAATCCGGGAAGTAGGGCTGATTTAGGTGTCACCTATTTAATTTAAGAAGGGATTGTAACGAAAGACATGAAAAAACTAGCAAACAGCAGAGGAAACCCTGTCACCCTTAACCATACATGGATAATAATCAATGTGAAAGCTCCATCAAGAAGCAGCACTTGACAATGCAGTGCAGATTTTTTTAAGAGCCAAATAGTCAAACTTTTTAGAAGGAAGAGAGACTACATAAAATTAGCAGGTGATTTCAATTGTGTGCTATGCCCAGAAGATCGGACACCTAACTTAAACACATTTGCAGAACTGGAACATGTCATTCATGAAATGAGTAATGGATACTTGGGGACATATGCTTGGAGCTGCACTTGGGTTCACACACGTCATGAGCCACTGCGTCAGTTGGGGCGACAGAATTTGTGTTTCAGGACATATAAGAAATGAAGCCCAACATTCTGGAGTTTGGTCGACAGTTTTCTCTGATAATGCCACATATGTATACTTACTGTACACATGAGTGACCAAGGAACATTTCATGTCAAAGGCACATGGAAACGCAACAATACTCATCTCCAATAAGTAGAATGTTGGTGTGCCTTTAACAAAACATGGAGGGAATCCAAAAGAAAATCAGCACAATAAACTCAGTAAAAGAATAGTGGCTAAAACATGTGAAATTAAAAATCAAATTTTATTTCACTTCTGTCAGAGACTTGTGCAAGTCAGATTCATCAGCAATACACAATTATCTGCAAATACCTACGTGACAGCAATTAGAAGGTTATAAAATAAGGTCCAGGTGATAGAGGAAGAGGAACCATCCACATTCCAGGTAAAAGGAAGTCAATAACTAATCTAAAGCTACGCTCCTGCAACAGACCATAATAAAATATGTAGTGCACGAATGCTTGGAGGAGCTGCTGGCAATGAAGGTTCAAATGGCTCTGAGCACTATGGGACTCAACTGCTGAGGTCATTAGTCCCCTAGAACTTAGAACTAGTTAAACCTAACTAACCTAAGGACATCACACACATCCATGCCCGAGGCAGGATTCGAACCTGCGACCGTAGCGGTCTCGCGGTTCCAGACTGCAGCGCCAGAACCGCGCGGCCACTTCGGCCGGCTGGCAATGAAGAACACCGATGAACGAATACAGCTAGAAGTACTAGATAATCTGCAAAGAAAATTACACTCAGATGAAGTCTAAACTCCCCATGAAGGTAATCAATGAAGAAAAAATGGAATTTTCTGTATCACGAAATCCAAAAAATAAATTTCTGGGATCCAAAGGTCTTAGTGAGGAATTTTAACATGTACGAGGGGCGTTTGAGAACTCTGTGCAAAGTCAGAGAGATGGCACCACCAGCACATATCGATGTCATGTTTAGTTAGTAGCACCTTTCGAAAGAACGCACACCAAGTTTCAGCCATATTGGTCTATTTCTTTGTGATTGGCATTCGTTTTGAGCCAAGGAAAAATGTACGAAAAATAATTTAGTGTGGTGATTAAATGTTAGTTTATGAAAGGCAAAACGCCTCAGGAGCCTAAAGAGAAGATCGATAAACATTACGATGACTCTGCACCTTCGATTAGAACAGTTTACAAGTGATTTCAAAATTTTCAGAGTGGCCATATGGGCACAAGTGATGCTGAACATTCTGGACGCCCTGTGGAAGTTATGACTCCAGAAATCATTGATAAAATCCATGATATGGTGATGGATGACAGAAGAGTTAAGGTGTGTGAGATTGCTAGTGCTGTGGGCATCTCGAATGAACAGGTACATACTATTTTGCATTAAATTTGGACATGAGAAAGCTATCCGCAAGATGGGTTCCGCGATTGCTCACGCTTGACCAAAAATGGAATCGTGTGAAGTGTTGCAAGGATGGTTTGCAGCTGTTCAGGAAGAATCCGCAGGACTTTGAGCGTCGTTTCGTCACAGTGGATGAAACATGGATACATTACTATACACCTGAGACCAAACAACAATCTAAACAATGGGTTACCAAGGGAGAATCTGCACCAAAAAAGCCGAAGACCATTCCTTCAGCCGGAAAGCTTATGGCGAATGCCTTTTGGGATTCGCAAGGGGTAATCCTCATCGACTATCTGGAAAAGGGTAAAACTATTACAGGTGCAGATTATTCATCATTACTGGATCGTTTGAAAACCGAGCTGAAAGAAAAACGCCGGCGATTGGAGCACAAAAATCTCCTTTTCCATCACGGCAGTGCACCAGGACACACCTCAGCAGTGGTGGTCGCAAAATTAATGTACATAGGATTCCAACTCGTTTTACATCCCCCCTGTTCTCCAGACTTGGCTCCCTTGGACTATTATTTGTTCCCCAATTTGAAGAAATGGCTGGCGGGACAATGATTTTATTCAAACGAGCAGGTGATTGCAGCAACTAATAGCGATATTGTAGACTTGGACAATTGCTATTATTCGAAAGGGATTAACAAATTAGAACAGCACCGGACGGAGTGTGGGAGTCTAAAAGGAGACTATGTCAAAAAATAAAAAAAGGTTTACCTCAAACACGTATGTAGTTTTTATTTTTGTACGGACTTTTCAAACGCCCTCTGTATTTCAACTATGTAAGTTGTTAGGCACATATAACTAATTAATGCAGCCGAACTGTAATATTCCTAAAGATCTCGTGTAAGGCATTGCTGTATTAATCTCTAAACATTTCTCACTGACTTAAAATGCTAATAAGTACAGTAACTGGTTGGTACCAGACGAGTGAAGGCATGAACAGGAAGATCCTCCATAACTTATGTGAATACAGAGACATAATCGCTAATGCAGGGGTCTGCAGAATCAAGTGTGCTTTAGTTTCACTTGATTTTGCAAAAGCCTTCAAGAAGTAAAGCATCAATACCTGAAACACCACGCAGGCAATGGAATTTCCAATATATTACACAAAGGCACCAAAGAAACTGGTATAGGCATGCGTATTCAAATACAGAGATATGTAAATGGACAGAATATGGCACTGTGGTTGGCGAAGTTTATATAAGACAAGTGTTTGGCACAATTGTCAGATCGGTTACTGCTGCTACAATGGCAGGTTATCAAGATTTAAGTGACTTTAAATGTGGTGTTATAATCGATGCAAGAGCGATGGGACACGGCATCTTCAAGGTACCAATGAAGTGGGAATTTTCCTATATGACCATTTCACGAGTGTACATCTACATTTATACTCCGCAAGCCACCCAACGGTGTGTGGCGGAGGGCACTTTACGTGCCACTGTCATTACCTCCCTTTCCTGTTCCAGTCGCGTATGGTTCGCGGGAAGAACGACTGTCTGAAAGCCTCCGTGCACGCTCTAATCTCTCTAATTTTACATTCGTGATCTCCTTGGGAGGTATAAGTAGGGGGAAGCAATATATTCGATACCTCATCCAGAAACGCAGCCTCTCGAAACCTGGTGAGCAAGCTACACCGCGATGCAGAGCGCCTCTCTTGCAGAGTCTGCCACTTGAGTTTATTAAACATCTCCGTAACGCTATCACGGTTACCAAATAACCCTGTGACGAAACACACCGCTCTTGTTTGGATCTTCTCTATCTCCTCCGTCAAACCGATCTGGTACGGATCCCACTCTGATGAGCAATACTCAAGTATAGGTCGAACGAGTGTTTTGTAAGCCACCTCCTTTGTTGATGGACTACATTTTCTAAGCACTCTCCCAATGAATCTCAACCCGGTACCCGCCTTACCAACAATTAATTTTATATGATCATTCCACTTCAAATCGTTCCGCACGCATACTCCCAGATATTTTACAGAAGTAACTGCTACCAGTGTTTGTTCTGCTATCATATAATCATACAATAAAGGATCCTTCTTTCTATGTATTCGCAATACATTACATTTGTCTATGTTAAGGGACAGTTGCCACTCCCTGCACCAAGTGCCTATCCGCTGCAGATCTTCCTGCATTTCGCTACAATTTTCTAATGCTGCAACTTCTCTGTATACTACAGCATCATCCGCGAAAAGCCGCATGGAACTTCCAACACTATCTACTAGGTCATTTATATATATTGTGAAAAGCAATGGTCCCATAACACTCCCCTGTGGCATGCCAGAGGTTACTTTAACGTCTGTAGACGTCTCTCCATTGATAACAACATGCTGTGTTCTGTTTGCCAAAAACTCTTCAATCCAGCCTCACAGCTGGTCTGATATTCCGTAGGCTCTTACTTTGTTTATCAGGCGACAGTGCGGAACTGTATTGAACGTCTTCCGGAAGTCAAGAAAAATAGCATCTACCTGGGAGCCTGCATCTAATATTTTCTGGGTCTCATGAACAAATAAAGCGAGTTGGGTCTCACACGATCGCTGTTTCCGTAATCCATGTTGATTCCTACATAGCAGATTCTGGGTTTCCAAAAACGACATGATACTCGAGCAAAAAACATGTTCTAAAATTCTACAACAGATCGACGTCAGAGATATAGGTCTATAGTTTTGCGCATCTGCTCGACGACCCTTCTTGAAGACTGGGACTACCTGTGCTCTTTTCCAATCATTGGAACCTTCCGTTCCTCTAGAGACTTGCGGTACACGGCTGTTAGAAGGGGGGCAAGTTCTTTCGCGTACTCTGTGTAGAATCGAATTGGTATCCCGCCAGGTCCAGTGGACTTTCCTCTATTGAGTGATTCCAGTTGCTTTTCTATTCCTTGGACACTTATTTCGATGTCAGCCATTTTTTCGTTTGTGCGAGGATTTAGAGAAGGAACTGCAGTGCGGTCTTCCTCTGTGAAACAGCTTTGGAAAAAGGTGTTTAGTATTTCAGCTTTATGCGTGTCTTCCTCTGTTTCAATGCCATCAGCATTCCGGAGTGTCTGGATATGCTGTTTCGACCCACTTACTGATTTAACGTAAGACCAGAACGTCCTAGGATTTTCTGTCAAGTCGGTACATAGAATTTTACTTTCGAATTCACTGAACGCTTCACGCATAGCCCTCGTTACGCTAACTTTGACATCGTTTAGCTTCTGTTTGTCTGAGAGGTTTTGGCTGCGTTTAAACTTGGAGTGAAGCTCTCTTTGCTTTTGCAGTAGTTTCCTAACTTTGTTGTTGTACCACGGTGGGTTTTTCCCGTCCCTCACAGTTTTACTTGGCACGTACCTGTCTAAAACGCATTTTACGATTGCCTTGAACTTTTTCCATAAACACTCAACATTGTCAGTGTCGGAACAGAAATTTTCGTTTTGATCTGTTAGGTAGTCTGCAATCTGCCTTCTATTACTCTTGCTAAACAGATAAACCTTCCTCCCTTTTTTTATATTCCTATTAACTGCCATATTCAGGGATGCTGCAACGGCCTTATGATCACTGATTCCCTGTTCTGCACTTAAAGAGTCGAAAAGTTCGGGTCTGTTTGTTATCAGTAGGTCCAAGATGTTATTTCCACGAGTCGGTTCTCTGTTTAATTGCTCGAGGTAATTTTCGGATAGTGCACTCAGTATAATGTCACTCGATGCTCTGTCCCTACCACCCGTCCTAAACATCTGAGTGTCCCAGTGTATATCTGGTAAATTGAAATCTCCACCTAAGACTATAACATGCTGAGAAAATTTATGTGAAATGTATTCCAAATTTTCTCTCAGTTGTTCTGCCACTAATGCTGCTGAGTCGGGAGGTTGGTAAAAGGATCCAATTATTAACCTAGCTCGGTTGTTGAGTGTAACCTCCACCCATAATAATTCACAGGAACTATCCACTTCTACTTCACTACAGGATAAACTGCTACTAACAGCGACGAACACTCCACCACCGGTTGCATGCAATCTATCCTTTCTAAACACCGTCTGTATCTTTGTAAAAATTTCGGCAGAATTTATCTCTGGCTGAAGCCAGCTTTCTGTACCTTCGGTGCTTTCTATCAGCGCTTGAAGTTCTGGTACTTTACCAACGCAGCTTCGACAGTTGACAATTACAATACCGATTGCTGCTTGGTCCCCGCATGTCCTGACTTTGCCCCGCACCCGTTGAGGCTGTTGCCCTTTCTGTACTTGCCCAAGGCCATCTAACCTAAAAAACCGCCCAGCCCACGCCACACAACCCCTGCTACCCGTGTAGCCGCTTGTTGCGTGTAGTGGACTCCTGACCTATCCAGCGGAACCCGAAACCCCACCACCCTATGGCGCAAGTCGAGGAATCTGCAGCCCACACAGTCGCAGAACCGTCTCAGCCTCTGATTCAGACCCTCCACTCGGCTCTGTACCAAAGGCCCGCAGTCAGTCCTGTCGACGATGCTGCAGATGGTGAGCTCTGCTTTCATCCCGCTAGCGAGACTGTCAGTCTTCACCAAATCAGATAGCCGCCAGAAGCCAGAGAGGATTTCCTCGGATCCATAGCGACACACATCATTGGTGCTGACATGAGCGACCACCTGCAGATGGGTGCACCCTGTACCCTTCATGGCATCCGGAAGGACCCTTTCCACATCTGGAATGACTCCCCCCGGTATGCACATGGAGTGCACATTGGTTTTCTTCCCCTCTCTTGCTGCCATTTCCCTAAGGGGCCCCATTACGCGCCTGACGTTGGAGCTCCCAACTACCAGTAAGCCCACCCTCTGCGACCGCCCGGATCTTGCAGACTGAGGGGCAACCTCTGGAACGGGACAAGCAGCCATGTCAGGCCGAAGATCAGTATCAGCCTGAGACAGAGCCTGAAACCGGTTCGTCAGACAAACTGGAGAGGCCTTCCGTTCAGCCCTCCGGAATGTCTTTCGCCCCCTGCCGCACCTTGAGACGACCTCCCACTCTACCACAGGTGAGGGATCAGGCTCAATGCGGGCAGTATCCCGGGCAACCACAGTCGTAGTCCGATCAGGGGATGCGTGGGACGAGCTGGCCGTCCCCGACAAACCCCCATCCGGACCCCCACAGTGATGCCCATTGGCAACAGCCTCAAGCTTTGTGACCAAAGCCAACACTGCCTGAAGCTGGGAGCGAAGGGATGCCAACTCAGCCTGCATCCGAACACAGCAGTTGCAGTCCCTATCCATGCTAAAAACTGTTTTGCAAAGAACGTCTGAACTAATCTACAGAGAGCGCAAACAAATCGACAAAATTTAAACGGTTATTAAAATACAAGATTGCCTAGTAAATGCAGTAATGCTGCTACTTGCGCACTGCTGACACTGCTCGGCGGCGGAAAGAGACTACGCTAATTTACACTATTCAGGTACTAAAATGCGATGCTACACTCTCAAATACTATAATACGCCCGAAATTTATGAATTAAACAATGCAAGTACCAAAAACACGCAAAGAAATTAAGAATTAAACTATGTAACAAATGAGTGAGCTAGGAGTATACGACTTGGTGCTGCAGCTGCTTATCCAACGGCGGCAGGGAGCACTGTACTGTACTGTACTGTGAAATCCTGTAAAACATCAAATCTCCAAGATTGCTGTGGCCTGAGAAAGGTCCTGCAAGAACCAGACCAACGACAACTGAGGAGAATTGTTCTACATGACACAAGTGCAACCCTTTCACAAATTGCTGCGGATTTCAATGTTGGGGCATCAACAAGAGTCAGCATGCGAACCATTCACTGACATGGGCTTTCGGAGCCGAAGGCCCATTCATGTACCCTTGATGACTGCATGACACAAAGCTTTACGCCTCGCCTGGGCCTGTTGATGACTGTAAACATGTTGCCTGGTCAGACGAGTCTCATTTCAAATTGTACTGAGTGGATGGTCGTGTACAAATATGGAGACAACCTCACGAATCCATGTGCCCTGCATATCAGCAGGGGACTGTTGAAACTGGTGGAGGCTCTGTAATGGTGTGCAGCATGGGCAGTTGGAATGATATGGGATCCCTGATACGTCTAGATTGCCACTGACAGGTGCTTAAGCATCCTGCCTGGTCACCTGCATCCATTCATGTCCATTGTGCAGTCCGACAGACTTGGGGAATTCCAGCAGGACAATGCATCACCCCAAACGTCCAGAATTAACAAAGTGGCTTCAGGAACACTCTTCTGAGTTTAAACACTTCTGCTGGGCACAAAACTCCCCAGAAATGAACATATTGATCATATCTGGGATGCCTTGCAATGTGCTGTTCAGAAGAGATCTCCACTCCCTTGTACTCTAATGGATTTATGGACAGCCCTGTAGGATTCAAGGTGTTGGTTCTCTCCAGCACTACTTCAGACAGTAGTAGAGTCCATGCCATGTCATGTTGTGGCACTTCTGCGTGCTCCCAGAGGCCCTACATGATATTAGGCAGGTGTGCCAGTTTCTTTGGCTCTTCAGTGTAGTACCCTTATATATGAACTTCTTAGTAAAAGTGTTACAAGGGTAATGATCAATGGCCAGCTGACTAAAGAAATCAAAATAAACAGCTCTGAGAGACAGGTTGTCTGATGTCGATGACTGTTTGCCATTGCCACTGAACCCTTACTTGTCACACTGAAAACAGTTACAAGGAGTAACGACAACTGGGAACAAAGGTTTCTGTAATGCATATGCAGACGACATTGGCTTTCTAGTCATAGACAATGAAGAAGTAGGAGAGCTCTGCATGTCATTAATAAATACGAACTCATTCGGGGGTCAAGCTGATTAGGCATATGTACGGAAATCTGAACACAGGATGCGGCATTTATATGCAGATCACAACCAGCTGACAATGCTGTCTAACACAAAATGCTTGGGCATTGAATAAAGAAGCAACATAAAGCACATGATCGCCATTAACCATACTAATATAACTGCGAGTATGCGTGCATGCATGCAGAAACACTACATTACGAAGCTTGACAAAACACAAAAAGTAGCTTTTGTCAATGTCTTGAGGCTACTGGCATTTTCTGTGACCTGTCAAAATCCTTTCACTGTGTGAATCACAGCATTCTCTTGAGTAAACTAGAATATTATGGTGTCACTAGCAGTACTGCAAAATGGTTTAAGTCTTACCGAACTAACAGGAAACAGAGTGCCATTGGGGAATACTTGTGGAGTAAGCAATCAGTCTTCATCTGATTGAAATTAATTACATGTGGTGTTGTTCTAGGTTTCATCATGGGTCCATTGCTTTTTCTTCTGTACTGTAATGACCTCTTGTCTGTTAGATTGCCAGATGCTAAGTCTGTTTTATTTGTCGGTGATACAAACATTGCAACAAATCGCAAGTCAGAAACTTATTTAGAAATGGCTGCAAATTAAATTTTCACTGACATTAATAAATTGTTTACAGTTAATTCACCGTCTTTAAACTTTGAAGGACCCACAACATGCAGTTCAGAACCTGTAAGAGATTTCCTTCCAGCCAATTTACAGCTTATGAGGATATGCAGATAGAAGAGGTTGACAAAGTTAAATTTCTGGAGTTACAACTCGATAATAAATTCAGTTTCGAAGGGCATAGGACACAATCATTGAAGCACGTAAACATGTGTGTATTTGTAATGCAAAGTATATCAGACGTAGGAGATTATATATATATATATATAAATACCTTGCAGATGTTGCTTACTATCATATTCTGAGGAGAATCGTCAAACCTAGCAAAAGCTTTTAGACTGCAAAAGTGTGTAATAAAACTCATTTGTGGTATAAATTTAAGAACATCACATGGAAACCTGTACAAGGAACTGGGTATTCTAACCACTGCCTCTCAGTATACTCATTCCTTATTAAGTTTGTTTCAAATAACATGTCTCTGTTTCCAACCAATAGCTCAATACATAGTATCAATATTGGAAATAAGAACAATCTACCATTAAGACCTAAAATCACTTACCTCGGTCCAGAAAGAGATATGATAATCTGGAACACACATTTGCAATAAATTGCCAGCAACCATTAAATTTCATAAAACCACAGTTTAAACAGAGTTTGGAAGACTTCTTGATGGGCAACTCCTCCTACTCTGTAGGTGAATATCTTTAACAGGGACTGTTGGCCCAACTTCAGTAAGAACATCTGTTAGCTTTCAGTTTTGTTAGCACATAACAGTCAAGATTAGGTGTTCTGTGTATGACAAATTTATTAGAAAAGCATAACTAAGCTTGCAGTAAGTACTGGGAGATGAAGAAGCTTGCACAGGATAGAGCAGCATGGAGAGCTGCATCAAACCAGTCTCAGGACTGAAGACAACAACAACAACAACAAACTAAGCTTCATTCTGACAGTGTATTAATTCTGTAATGTACTCATATATCTTGACAATCTCATGACAAATGACCAGGGTAGTGAGTATTATATTAAAATGTTCTACATTTTTAATGTTACATTTTCTGACATGTTCCATACCCAAGTGAATCATTTAATTTATGGCTGTAAAGAACAAAAACTGAATCTAATCTGATTATGTAATGCCAAAGATCAAGTTGCACAAGTGCTGCCAATGTCACAAGAGAAGATCAAATACATCATGTCAGCTTTCGGTCATTTTGTTACGCGAGAACAAATTTTTAAATTTAAATAAGGTATGTTAACACTTGCCACAGGAGATGGGCGATTAAATCTAAAAAAAGATCGTGGGCATTATATGTTTGTAATGCTTATAAAATGTGTAGGATTGTTTCTTATGCAAGATGCAGGCAACCAGGGCAGGATTGAAGCCATTGGTTGAGGCAAAGTATTTTATTGTGTCTAACTCTGCTTTGAAATCGTCTTTGGACAAAGGAACAGATGCAAAATGGTGCATCAGTGAAGAGAAAGCTGCATGTTTGTGTGCTACTGATTGTTATGATCAAGAAGGTGTCTGTAGTTTTAGTTTTCTATGCATTTTGAAACAATGTGTGTGTATACTGATGTCAGTGGTTAGATCTGAGAAGTTTGTGGATTTATTGCCAATCTACATTGTGAGCTCAATATTTTTATGTTGCCTGTTTAACTTATGTAAAAATTATTGAGATCGTCTTGTAGTATCGGTCATATACACAGATCATCATCTAAAAACTTGAACCAGTATTTAATATTTGCACTCGAAGGTTTTGTTATTAAAAAAACATGTTCAAAATGGTCCATGAATATTTCATCGAAAACCGGATCACCTGGCCAATCAGACTTGCTTATCAGAAAACTATTTTCAATACTGAAGGACTATGTATTAACAGTTTGATGGCTCAGCTATGGAGTCCCCTCTCAGTCCAAGCATTGCTTCATACTTTCCCTTCACATAATGCTCCCAGTTTTCCATAACTCCCCACATTGTCTGTTCCTTCTCATTGCTTCATTTTCCTTAGTCTAGATGAGTAATATCTTTTCCAATGTTGTTTTAAACACTGTAACTTCTTTGACGACAACAGTCAGTTAATGTCTGACGATGGTCTAGTAAGCCAAAAACATAAGAAATTTTGTGCTTTTCTCTGATTATTACGTTTTTCACCCAGAAGACGGCAGAATACATTAACATAGTCTATAGCAACTATTACCTACTACAGTACCATATGCTGCTCAGCAGTTTTCATAAATTGATTGTCAGATGGCTTGTAATCCCTCACCACACACAACACCATCACAATTCTCACACAAGGCATGACTCAAATTAACATAGACACAGCTCACCAATCTGCTGGCATAGCTCTCACTGTTTCGATGTCGATGCACAGCAGTGATGATCTTCTAGGCTAACTATGTCTGCAGGTGAGTCATGGATGCAGCATCTCATGCTGGACAGGATGTACTGCAGACAGAACAGCATTCGGCAGTCAAGAATGTCAGTGAAGTATTGCCAATGACATTAGAACCGTCAGTGGCTGCTGACAACTATCTTCCACTAGTGGACTTTTGAAAATTCTTTGTGCTAAATGAGGTTAATCAATATTGGGTCCCCTAAACTATAAATTATTCTTACTTTTTTCAACTGCAGTGTTAATATCAGCTTACACACTGCTGCAAAGAAGAATAGTGATCTAGTTTTCTAGGACACCAAACACTATTTCTTGAAAATTTTTTGATGAAAACTTTAATTTCTTTTCATTATTTCTCATCAGTTGCCTCTCCAACACAGAAATGTCTTGTGTCCTTTCAACAGGTAGCCAAAATGGAATGTTCCCTACTGTATTAGTCCAGAACCACGCGACTGGTATGGTCGCAGGTTCGAATTCTGCGTCGGGCATGGATGTGTGTGATGTCCTTAGGTTAGTTAGGTTTAAGTAGTTCTATGTTCTAGGGGCCTGATAACCTCAGCTGTTAAGTCCCATAGTGCTGAGAGCCATTTGAACCCTACTGTATTGCTCAGGTACTGAGAGGGGGACTTGTGTATTAATGCTGATGGTGTGCATTATCTGGAATTTATCACCCCTCTCTATATCTTCTTTATTGTTTTTTGGGGACTCCATCTCCTCTGCACTTTGACCTGTTATGGAAATGGAATCGTTCTTATCTACTTTCAATAAGCTGCTAAATAACATATGTACATATATTTTTCATGTAATTACAACTTTGGTAATAATTATTTGCCAGTACTATACACACTGTGCTACACACTACTTCACTGAAGTGGTATGTTACACTTCAAAGAAAAGTACCAGATAGGAGAGAGTGTGACATCTGCCTGCTTTATTTCTTCGTTGATAGTCCTCAGTGTTGACGTACTGCATTGTTGTACTGGCTGAAAAATGGAGAGTGCAAGTTCAACACTGACCATTGTAAATGATGTAGCCGACAGTTGCATAATTGTGTTTCACAGTTATTTATTTTCACTGTTCACAAACCCCCAATATTACACAATTATGTGGCCAGTTCACTATTGGTAAATGTTGACAAGCCTCATTAATAGGTTGCAGTAGCATACTGCTACAATAGTTTGCTGTTGAACATCTATCAACAGTAAACACCAAACCACACAGTTCACAGTTCTTGCAGAACAATACAGTACTTGTGACACTATTTTTCAAATAAATTAAACAGACATTGTCATTAATAGTTCTAACACACGGCCTATCTGTGTTACACTTATTCCACTGTTAGTTGATACATTGTTGTCGATCTAAGCAATACATGTTTCACATCCGAAAATCTGCCGTGGACTGACTGTCTTGGGGCCAAAAATCGGCCCTTTATACATCCTCACAATAATAGGCACTGAAACTATACATTGTTCAATGCTTAAGTTACAGAAATTAAAATTAAAACATAATTGATACATCTAACTGCATACATCGAAAAATTCCCTCTTTTTAATAGTTCCCTCTACCACAAAGGTTATTTGTTTAAATAACAAAATTAACATATATAGTTATATAAACAATACTTTTGACAAACCTGGTAATTATTTTGGAATTAATTAAGGGCTGGCTTTGCTAATGTTTTCAAATAGAGTCAGAGAAATATTTTAGGAATTCTAGTAGTTCCTCTTCCAAATGTCTTTAATTAGTACAGATTTTATATTTGTTTATAAGTCAACAGTAGAATCTAAGTAATGAAACAATGACTGATTTCACCCTATAATGATCTGTAGCAAAAGATAGTAACTAGGAATGGTCAAAATAAATTAGGAAATTAATTACATACACAAAACTAAACACAAAATTACACCTGGTGCTATATTCCTTAAGACTGAGGCCAAGCCTTTCTCTTTTATAGAAATGCAGATTACACTCATGCATGTTAATGGCAATTAGGCAAAAATGAAAATAAAATTAATTTAAGGAGGCAGATGGCAAAACAGGAGAGGAAGTAAGAGATCCCAGCCTGCATCGTCACATTATCCTCTCATTGGATTGACCAGATAGATATTGCAAACAGCTAACTGGGCAATTCAATGACCACAAGTGACCCCAGAAAGTGGGTTTAACATTTCACACACAAAATAATATTACCTAAGAAATCTCCTTATCAAAAACTACAGTACATATGTTTTTCAGTTTCTACTTATATGAACTGGCCATTGAAAACTTCCCATACAAAATATTTACATAAAATGTATTGTACAAAGGCACAAAATATATTTTTAATAAAAATAGGCATCGTCATCATATGTGATGTCCTTTTTGGATAAAAACAAACATTTACATTCTAAGATACATGTCACTTTGTACTAGTCCTTTCTTGCTTCAAAGAATAAATGACCATGGGTTGCAAAAAGTCAAATTGCACCGGACCTTGCAGTTCATTTTCAGACATAAAGTTTCACTTTTTCAATGTTTGGTATTTTGCACGAGCACTTTCACTCTTTTAATGAGCTTTAACAGATTTTCTCACCAAGTCATCCACGCCTTCAACAGATCCAACTGGCAGTTAGTAAGGAAATGCACTGCTATCAGTTCCCTTGGAGGTGGTTCTCCACTGCCACAGTACCTGAAAAGATTTGACAAAATACCCTACATTAATACACTCACATTTACTTCTAACTAAGAATATGAGAAAAAAATGTTTCACACACTAATGGCAAACAATAGTCATTACTTCATAAATAAATACATTACACAATTCTCATAACATCACAGTAATTAGCACTAAAATTGCCTATAGTATGAAAAGTGGGGACCAGTACACATTTTAAAATCAAGTTCACATTACACTACAACACATTACCCTAGGTCATGGCTCTGTCCCAAACTGGTTAAATTTGTAAGATGTCAGTTTCTTTTCCATTTGCAAAATCACTAATAGCAAAGTCCTGGTTTGAAATTCACACCATTTATGGATTCATATCAGAAAATGTCCAAAATATGTACATTACCTCTAGCATAATCTCAAGACATGCAGTAGCATAGATTTAATAATCATTACAGTATGGAAAAAGAACAGAGTTATCATTACATAACTTAATTACTACTCAAA
The DNA here is from genome assembly GCF_023864345.2 of Schistocerca serialis cubense. Taxonomy (NCBI): domain Eukaryota; kingdom Metazoa; phylum Arthropoda; class Insecta; order Orthoptera; family Acrididae; genus Schistocerca; species Schistocerca serialis. The sequence goes on from NC_064642.1 coordinate 238,798,987, forward strand.
TCAAAATTAAGGCGATGGAAGTTGTACCAAATCACTGCCCTACTTCTTTCATTCAACCAGAAAATTAAATCCTCACAAAATGTTACCAAATAATTGGCCTGTCAGAGTATTCATATCACTCTAAAACCATATTTACCAGTTAATCAGCAGTTTTCTTCATTCCAGCATTACCACTTTAAGCTTATAATTCCTCAGAACACAAATAGAAATTTTCAGATAACCTACAGATCCAATAATGCAGCATTATATGACTTGTACCTCACTAAAATATTGCTCTTTATGTTAAGCTCTCATTCCCAGATGCAGTGTCATGAATTGCCAATATACGAGGGTTGGAACTTTAATAGTGGCAACTATTTATTTACAGCTCGTACAAAATAGATAGATGTTTCAAAGTTTTACTGACTTTCAAAGTAGTCACCAGCATGGTGTATAACCTGTTGTCAGCAGTGTGAAAGTCTTAGGATATTCTTAGCAGCGCCAGTTGTGTTGACAGTTCAAGCGGCGCGGTCTGTTGCCCAACGCATTTGTAGCAGTTCTGAAGCAAATGCCGTGAGTGTGTTTCCTTCAGTTTAAATATCGAGTTGAACTTACAAGGGCTTAAGTCAGTGGAGTGCAGTAGGTGGTATAGCACTTAGCAGCCCCATCAGCCAAACAAATCAGTAACAGCTTGCACTTCTCTCTCTAAGCTGGTCGTAGGTTGTGTTCCAAAAATGAACAGCATAGAGACAGAAGAAGTGATGACACTTTCTGGAGGACCTGACCATCATTTTGCAGGACAATGCTCAAGTACGTACAGTGCAAGCTGTTACCGTTGGTTGACCTTTCAATAATCCCCCATGAGATCATCTTTTGAATTTCTTTTCTCACAGATTTGTTTTTTTGAAAATGGAATAATATAAGGCTTCTTGAAAAATGGTTCATGATCCTTAAACTTTAATTTGCACTCAAAATCTTTTACCAAACCTGGCCTGTCTGAAAATGCCTTACAGGTGCTCGGGAGAATACCTTTTAATTCCTCCTTTTGATTATTTGTAGTACCTTCAACATCCTCAACACTCTGTATTATTTCCAACCTTACTCTCTCCTCCTCTTCTTCTTCTTCCTCAGTAACATGCCCCATGGCCAAAACTGTTAATGGCAAATCTAATTCAGTTTGCACATACTTGTCCATACCTTCCAAAACTGATACTTCGTACCTACTTCCAATGCACTTAAAACTAAACTTACCACTAGTAAAATTAATATTTACACACCATTTTCACAAGAAATTAGTCCCAAATATTACATCAATGCTGAGATTTTGAAACAACAAGGAATTGCATTCCAACAGCTGTCCTGCCAATTCTACAGTTAATAGTACCTCTCATTTCACACTCTTTGACAGCTTACCAGTAGCACCAATAATTTTTATTCCAGAAAAGTGCATCACTACTGTACCCTCTGTGTTCCTAATAGATTAAAAAAATGCCTGTGAAATGCCATTCACATCACTACCACTGTCCAGTAAACACTTAACATGTATACCTCGGACACTTGCTGTTATTACAGGGTCCCATACTTCCTTTTTACTTACCACATGATCTTCATAAAACAAATCCTCATTAATCCCCTCCCTGGAAAAACTATCATCCTGCTTACCAAAACAATTATCAGGCACAGTCAAAAGACAGATAACATGGTCTTCTTCCTCATTACCTCTCACATTAAACTCTAACTCTTCATTAGGTCTAATATTATCATTCTTTATTTTTTTCTTTACTTAGCACATTGGTATAATTATAGATGATAAATTCAAATACCTCGTCCTCATCACTACTGGATTCATCATTGTTACATTCATTACAACTATGGTCAGAATCAGGCTCACTGTCACTTTCATTCTCCTCAAATACTTGGCTCTAATTAGTTGATCCTTGTTTCTAGTATTAGACCACAAAGCTAAACACCTGAATTCATTATGTCACTTAAAAACTTATCATCCATTTTGACATTTTGGACATACTGAGTAACAGCAGCATACACTGTTTCATCACTTAATTGTATTATAGTAACTTCCTCCTCTCCTTTTACAGGATAAACATTGCTACGCACACCATCATTCAACCTCTCACTAGAATTAGCCTGTGATTACAGCACCTTTATATACACGTGGCTCTTCATCACTACCTGCTTATAGTGCGAGCCAAAACTGAAGCATTATCTAGTTTAAATGGTTTGATCCAGAATTACCATCTTCTTCTCCATTTCTGTTTCTTGAATTTCTCCTACCATTTCCTTGCCCATTCTGGCTAACCACAACCCAATCATTCCTTGAATTTCTACTATAATTAGATCTGTTCATCCTATTTACCCAAAATACCTTCCCTGACTGAGTATTAGCATCAAAATTCCTCCTACGATCTTCCACTGAGGGCTTCACCATCTCCACTTTATCAACATAATTCAAAAAATCACTAATGCTAACCCTAGGGGCATGTACAAGCAATTCTCTAACTTTCTGAGGCAACTTAGTTTCTAAAGCCATAATTATTGATTCACTATCTAGCTCATTGTGCAAATATTTCAGTTTGCTTGTCCAAAACTGACAAAAATCTTTCACAGTACCTTCCTACAGTCAAATCTCTCCCCTCCCCAAAATTCACTCAAAACTTTCTGCTGCTTCTCTTTGGACCAACAGTAATCTAAAAATGCATTCTTAAAGCTATGCCACGAAGTACACCTATCGGCTACCTGAACTGCCCATCCATAAGCATCACCTTTCGATAAACCTCTGGCAAATGACTTTTTATCTTTGACATTCCATGTTTCAGGCAATTCATTAAATGCCCCAACGAAATCCAGTGGATGCACTTCCCCATATGGTTCAAAATTAATGAATTTCTTACAACTAACAAATGAAGGACTATTTGGGACACTACACACACTGTGCTTTAGGTCTTGTACCTCTTCCACCTTTTTCTCCACTTCAGCCAATTTTGAATATATATTTTTATTTACTTTTACCCTATTTTCAGCACAAAATTTCCTGGCTGCTTTGACTTCATATTTACACTGTTTCTCGGAAGCCTCCACACCCCAATTATAGTCATCGAAAAGTTTCTCTATCTCTTCTACACATTTACTACCCATTAATGTTAATTTCTCATTAGTATTCTGTACTACTTTCTTTCTTTATCTTCTCATTACAATCTTTCACTACCTCCTCAACCTTGTAATTCTGAAGATTAGAGTTGATTACCTTAATTTCCTTTTTAATTTCTTTCTTCAGTTTATCCTTTAATCTAGCCAAGTCAGTTTTAATGCTATCAGTTTTATTTTCCACCTTACTAATGTCTTCTTTCATACTCATACTGCTTGAACTCATCATAATTTGCCTTACATCGCTTCCAATTTTCCGTCTGCCACAAACTTTTGTCTTTGCCGACTTGCGCTACTAGATTCTTCCTCCTTAGCCATAACGATTTCACCCATTTCAGTACTGTTTTCGTCCATTTCACTCACATCACCACACAATGTAGATGATGCTTTTATCATCTCATCTACAATATGACTTGCGTCCCCATCATTCAAAGTTACATTCATGTCCAATTTATAACCACTATCATCTACTGAACCAGTCCCTATTAAGCCTGTTCATTTAAAAACTTAACCTCTACAGCTCTGTCTCTGTTATAAATCACATCACTCCCCAGGTGTCCATTCTCCCCCATCACACTGTCTTGTTCATTAAGGCCACTCATTACGTATCACTTAATATAAAACGGCTTTTGCTATGAATTACCTTATTTTTATTCCCTCGTCTCCTGCTACTGTGGTTACTCCCATTCGTCCAAAACCTGCTTGTTTACATCAAGTGGGTTGAGTCCAGCTGGTGCGCTTATTGGCTGCTGTGGCTTCTCTTCATAATGGCTGTCCTGAAGAGTTTGATTCCCGGTTGGTTGCTGCGGCTGTCCTCCATAATGGCTGCTTTGACGAGCTGGATTCCAGATTGGCTGCAGAGTCCAACATTTATAATTGCTGCCTCCATAACTTGGCCAACGATCTCCTGTTGTTATGCTTTGTTGTTGTTGATGATGATTCCTATTGCATTACTTGTTCATGCACAATCAAATTTTTGGAATACTGTAATTAGTTTTCACTGTCAGTTAGTCTGTTCACTGTTCTCAGTAGTACTGGTGCCACACATACTTCAAATTCAGTCACTCCATTCAAACTGCACTATTCAAAGTTTGCGAGTCCTTGTTTATTGTGTCCAAATAAAATAGTCCTCACCCAAAGGGGTAGCATATGTGACGTTCGTAAGCTTTATTTCTTAGTTGACAGTCCTCGGTGTTGACATACTGCATTGTAATACTGGCTGAAAAATGGGGGTGGAAGTTCAAAACTGACTACTGTAAATGATGTAGCTGACAGTTGCATAATTGTGTTTCACAGTTATTTACTTTCACTGTACACAAACCCCTCAATATTACACAATTATATGGCCAGTTCACTATTGGTAAATGTTGACAAGCCTCATTAATAGGTTACAGGCATCAGCATACTGCTACAATAGTTTGCTGTTGAACATCTATCAGCAGTAAACACCTATCCACACAGTTCACAGTTCTTGCAGAATAATACGGTACATGTGACACTATTTTTCAAATAAATTAAACAGACATTGTCATTAACTGTTCTAACACATGCCCTATTTGTGTTACACTTTTTCCACTGTTAAGTTGATCCATTGTTGTCGATCTAACCAATACATGTTTCACATCTGAAAATCTGCTGTGGACTGACTGTCTCAGGACCAAAAATCAGTTCTTTATATATCCTCACAATAACAGGTACTGAAACTACACCTTGTTCAATGTTTTTGTCACAGAAATTACAATTAAAACTTAACTCGTACAACTAACTGAATACATTGAAAAATTCCTTCTTTTTAATAGTTCCTACCACCACAAAGGATATGCTAAATTATTTGTTTAAATAATGAAATTAACATATATAGTTACACAAACAATTCTTTTTGCAAACCTGGTAATTATTTTGGAATTAATTAAGGGCTGGCTTTGCTAATGTTTTTGAATAGAGTCAAATAAATATTTTAGGGATCCTAGTAGTTTCTTTTGCAAACATTTATAATTAGTTAAGAATTTATATTTGTTTATAAGTCAACATTAGAATCTCAGTCACAAAACAATGACTGATTTCACCCTATAATGATCTGTAGCAAAAGATACTAACTAGGAATGATCAAAATAAATGAGGAAATTAATTACATACACAAAACTAAACACAAAATTATACCTGGTGCTATATTCCTTAAGACTGAGGGCCAGCTTTTCTCTTTTATGGAAATGCAGATTACACTCGTGCATGTTAATGGCAATTAGGCAAAAATGAAAATAAAATTAATTTAAGGCGGTAGATGGCAAAACAAGAGAGGAAGTAAAGAGATCCAAGCTTACTTCATCACAAGAGTGATCAGGTAACTACATTAATACTGTTATATTATACACAAATTTCGTGAAAGTGTCAGTGGGATGTTGACAATACCAGCCGACTTGAGTTTTTTTCAGTTTTTTTATTGCTTTTGTGACATAATTTCTGCTAAGAGTGTTAAAATACACTGACTCTGAACAAATTTCTGAACTAAATTTGGCAGGTGTAGCTTTCAGTTTAAACTGCATCTTACCACATCTTCTGCAGTGCTTGTAAAGAAATTATTAAACAAGTTTACCACTGCTGTGGGATTATCTATTTATTTGTTCTCGTGCATTAATGTAATGCTCATACCTGTGTTATTAATTTCAACATTTTCCTTATTTCAGATTTTCTACATTGTGGTTACTTTGTACGCTGCATAGTTTATACAGGGTGAACATTTGGAAATGCCTCATTGTTCTGTAGATGGCACTCATGAATGACAGTTCCTCTGACCATGTGGCATGGATTCCTTGCGCATTGAGGGCTGAGATTGATGCAACACACTATATGCAGCAGAATGGTCCGGTATTCATGTCAGAAACTAGCCAAGATAGTGTCTGTGTACAGACAAGCAGACGGAAATGGCCGAGAGGCAGCATGGTGCGGTGGCCCGGTGTAATGTTAAGCTCCCTCTATACAGCTTAAGCGTTTTCGTGGACTTACTTGTTAAAGAATGCTGGTTCTGCTTTCTAGCAGCGCCAATGTCTTCTGCTAGCACCGGACGCTTCTCCAAAGATTTCACTGCTAGGAAGGGGAAATTTTCACTCTCTCGACCTCTCCCTCTCTCTTCTTATTTAAAAATACGCTACTCGTGGAATATCATTCAATGCACCAGAAAGTATTTATTTTCACTTTGTACAAAAAAACAACTAAACCCTATGACGTAGGCCCACACATTACTGGGCACCCAAGATCAGTTAATTACACATTTTTGAACACAATTAATACATAAGCTTTTATCGTGGCTGACTATCCACGTCCAGTCCACGTACTCTCAACAGCAGTTCAATGTCTAATAAACAGTCACTATCTCGAGTCACTCCATTTGTTTTTTAACAATACAAAGCTACATTACTCCTTGCAGCCGGCCACGGAGCTTCCGGGCCATATGTGTATATTCTTGGCAGGTCGCGCTGAACACTTGCCAGTGCCAACGAATTTTCTCCCTTCCAGTTTCGCCTGCACAAACAATAAATGGGTGCAGTATCCCATACTCATCCTTACACCCTGCTTTAAAATAACGCGTGTTCTAAATGGCTGGAACACAAGGGTCTCCAGAATTTCGTAAAATTCTGGGGGCACTACAACAGCAATACCAAAACAAGTACCGTCACAGACACCAACAACATCATACAACATTTCAAGCCTTTTTTGGGTGTTTGAGATCATGGGCCATTTCAGCAGATGAATGTGCAGAGAGGCTGCAGACTGTGCATACACCAGATTTGGAGGACCACTTTGTAATGGATATTGAGACGAACCCCAGTACAAGCGCCAGGCAAGTGGCCCACCAATGTGGTTTAAGTCAAACTACGATTATGTGTGTCCTGCATGGTAACCACTACTATCCCTATCACCTGCAATCCCATGAAGGCCACTTTGAGCATCTGTTGTGACGTGGATGCGATGCAGTTCCATACCGCATTCCAGAACTATTTGTTGTCTTTGCACACACCATCCATTTCCGAACACATGTTCATAGGACCTTTTTTCCTCTATTTCCCGCCAGAATCTGTCCATGCAGTTTGTCAGTTTTATTAATGGTCACTATGTATTCTTTTAGCAAGTCGAATAACTTTTGTTTAGCTTTTTGATATATGTTTTGTAGTAACTGTGTAGCTCCGGTGATGTATAGGTCTGTCTATACAGTTTCTGTAGAAGTCTCTTTCAGGCAAGAGGTTATTAAGGTTATTATCTCTGTCGTGATCCATTTGGATACCTTGATTTAGCAGTTACAATTTTTAGGGGAAAATTAATTTGAAAGTAGGCTAGTGGATTAAAATTTATATGAAAATAGAAAATTTTTCTTTTCTTTTTCAGCTTCTGCCTCCAAAAGATGTATGAAAACATGTAAAATATGCAACATGGATGCAAAAGAATAGTACTGATTGAAAGTAATATGTAAGTTTATATGTTTTGTAATTCAATTTTGTATTCTCTGTACCCGGAACAAATTTTGTTCATCCTTTCATTTATGTAGCAGTGTCTTTGGTTTGTCTAGTATAATTACTAGTAACACATTGGCTTCATTATATGAATTCTTAAAAAAAAAAAAAAATATGAAATCACAAAAGTGTACAGTAAGACTGCTCACCAGGTACTAAGCCTTTGGTAGCCTAGTAGTTGCTCAATGACAGTTGTCTTACAGCTGCTGAAGGATCTAATTAACATGTCAAATACTGCACACCACACTGCAGTAATTAATTTTCAATCTATTCATTTTCATTTATAATCACTCTTACTTCACTCGCACCCGCTTAGTCATAAGCAATGGTCTAAATATTTGCACCACATTACCAAACTACACTAACAAGTACCATGTCACACAGTTCGCTGGTGGCAGATGAATACATGAATTTAAACAATTTGGTCTTGAAATGTACATTTGATGGCTAAATACCTACTAATTCATGTACATAGTCTCACATAGTACCTATACTACAGAATGACTTTCACAATGAACTGCTGACTCAATACAGATTGTTAACTTTCTGATGCCCAGCCCTGGATTGACTATGATGCTGTGTGCCATGCCTATTTATAGATGAGTGAAGTATGAATAATGATAATGTTGTGGGTTGGCAGGAGAGCCAACACCTTAATAATAGAGAAAGCCGAAAGGCACGCGTTTTAGCTCACGCAGGCTGGCGTGAGGTCTGGAACAGGACAAGGAAATTAGAATTTAGAAAAATGGACGTAGCTGGTGGAATACTTAACTTTAATGCATTAATGGTGAACGTCGGTCTGAGGGTACGTGCCTCAAAAGATCAATAGCAACTGATAATGGCGCCTTGCTAGGTCGTAGCAAATGACGTAGCTGAAGGCTATGCTAACTATCGTCTCGGCAGATGAGAGCGTATTTTGGTTAGTGAACCATCGCTAGCAAAGTCGGCTGTACAACTAGGGCGAGTGCTAGGAAGTCTCTCTAGACCTGCCGTGTGGCGGCGCTCGGTCTGCAATCACTGATAGTGGCGACACGCGGGTCCGACGTATACTAACGGACCGCGGCCGATTTAAAGGCTACCACCTAGCAAGTGTGGTGTCTGGCGGTGACACTGTAATCTCCCCACGGAAAATTACCCTCTACCACGCAATAATTAATAATGGTCAACCAAATCATCCACATGTATTTACGTTTGAAAAGTATCTGATCAGATTTTCTAGTAATATATGCGCCGACAGCTTGTCGACGCCAAGGTATTTTTCTAGTACGTTTATTCTTTGGAACAACAGAGGTACAGAAATGTATGCTCCATGGTTATTATAGAGAGAGAGAGGAACAGCTTCGGAAGTATCGGTTGGAAGATTGTCGGATTGCTAAAGGAGATTTATTTACTCTTCTTCGCGCTAAAGCGAGCTAGGAAAGTTTGTGCCGCTAGCGTGATAGATAAAGAGAAAGAAAAACCTGTAAAAGAAAATTACACGAGACTTGGAACCAACAGAAAACGGAACATGTACGGAAATGGATTCAATATACAATTTTCCTCAGAAACAAGGTTTGTGACCATTTTTATTCTAGAGTGAATGACGAATGAGTTCTCTGTCTGAACCATTGATGATTGTCTGGGCCCTGTAATTAATTGGGAAGTTTCAGCTGTGTCGAAGAGAGCCTGCAATCTCTGAGTTTTTTTGAAATCGTCCAAAAAGGCTTCGTCCACATCTGAAATTTTAGATCTGTCGTAAACTGAACGAATTGTTCAAACGATCGATTTTCCCATCTGAATGCAGCGCTTAATAATAATAACAAATGTAAAGATCTTTTCTAGCAAGCCAGCCGCTGAATATTAAGACGAAGGGCTCCACTAGAGATTCTACTAGGCTGATTTCACGTAAATAATATATTTAAACTGTACACAGATAAAGGACAGAGAGAGAGAGAGAGAGAGAGAGAGAGAGAGAGAGAGAGAGAGAGAGTGAGAGAATCCTCCATTAGCATAATTGTTTCTCTGTCTTTTCACGGATCAGCCTAACTAGAAAACACGAAGCACTGACTTTATTGTACAGATTTATGTGTGAGATGGAAAGAGCGATAAAGGCGACAGATACACTTCTGTACAGACAAAACATTACACCAAGTTAGCGGCAAGCTGCATTCACATAGACTTTCATCATTTGCAAAAGCAGAGTAGAATTCATTATAATGGCCAATCCGTGACAGGACACGTTTTTGGACGTTGTTAAAATAATTTTGTTCTCTGTTTCATGTGAACTACGACGAGACAACTTAACTTGGAAAAGAGAAGAAATACTCGCAGGCAAATTAAGTGGATCTACAAATAAAAGCAGCATGCTGGGCGCAGAAAAAAGTCCAGATCTATAATTTTTTATTAAAGCTTGCTACTATTGATGAAGTAGACGTAGATTTGAACATTTACTAATTGTGTTCATGCCAGACGTAGTTTGATTGACCTGCCCTAGTTGCATTTACCTGTATAACTACTATAAGAAAGTAGCCACAGAAGTATTCTTGTGTGAAGGGAGATATATACATATTGACTGTAGAACATTTATATGGTTTTAACTAGGGCAATGTTTAAGATGAGTCAAGCAGAGCAGAGCAACACGCAACAGCCTTCAGCTGTGAGCACGGATAATAGTGATGTAGTAAGAAGTGTTGTAGAACCGATCGCTACAGATAGTGCAATAGAACGCCCGGTAGACACGGCTGGAGATGTAACAGCAAGTATGCAACACGGATTAGATCCATTAGTAATTATCATGAGACAGATGCAGATGATAACCGAGAGCATGAATAATATGAAAACCGACATTAATGCGAAGTTAGCCTCAGTTACCGAGGGGCAAAATGATTTGGATGCGAAATTAGCCTCAGTTACTGAGGGGCAGGAAAATCTGAAAGCTGAGATTAAGCAGCAGTTACATGACAGTTTTTCCGAATTAGAGCAGCGGATAGAGGCGAAGACAAAGGAACTTAAAGATCAGGCCGAAGAGACGGAACGAAAATTAACTGCACAAATAGAATTGGTTAAAGCTCAATGTGAGGAATCTACTCAACGCGTACGTGTAGAAATGAAGGAGTATGTGGCTATTAAGATAGATACCGTACGGGAACAGGTGGAAATGGTTCCGCAATTAGTACAAAAGCAAGATGCCATGTCATGTGCAATTGCGCAACTTCCTGAATTGGCACGTACGCAGACGAACCTAAAGGAAAGTGTTGAACATCTGACCGAACGTCAAGACGTTATAGACCACCAAATTAATGTATTAACTGGTAAATTATTCGAAATCACATTAGAAAACAAAAGGCTAATGTGTGAAAACGTTGAGCAAAATGTTAAAGCAGCATTCCAGAGTATATGCGGCAAACAGGAAGAGAATTTGTTTGCGAAAGGACTTGAGGAAGTGCGACAGCAGTTAGGTGCTGATTTCGAGCATTGGAAACAAATGATAGAAGAGTCGATACGCGTTTCACAACAAGGCTCAGAACAAATGAATATCGGCCAGCAGCAGAAGTTGGCAGCGTCTGTAGAGCCAGTTACTGCACATTCGCACACGATACCGACTTGTGTGAGTAACTCGAATATTAAATTGCCACGAGCTAGTTGTTCGCGTGAAGTTTTATCTGACGGAGATTACGAAAGCCTTTGCCATGCCGAAGAAAAAACGATAAAGCATCGGCAATTCCAGATTTTTAACACTGACAAAAGGGGGGTCCATCCGATTGTTTTTATCCGAAGTTTTAGAGGAGTGCTACCCAGAAATTGGTCGGAGTGGCAGAAAATCAGTTTCGTGACTGGGTATATACAAGATTCGGGGGCGATCTGGGCCTCGGACATGACTTCTGTTTGCTCGACATATGACGATTTTGAGAAAGCGTTTTTAGCAAAATTCTGGTCAGAAGGGGTACAGGAACGCCTAAGGCAGGAGGTGCTCTACCCAGAGCCTTTCTCTTTTTCAAAAGGAAGCCTTAGGAAGTATTTTGAAAAATATATAAACAAAACTAGATATTGGGACAGACCTATGCCTTTGCCAGACATAATAAACATACTTAAGGCAAGATTACCAACTAACATCCGGAATCGATTAATTAACGGGAACGATAAAGACTTGGAGTCGTTCCTCACGACGTTAGATCATATAGACATTATAGAAGAGAGCAACCAGAAAGCCCGTAACAAGAGATTCCAATATAGGGAGATAGAACCTCCACCAAATGGTAGGCAAGGGAACGCACAGAGATCGATAAATAGTGGAGAAACCCCACAAAATCTCAATAATAATACCGGCAATAATCTTGCGAGGGGCTATCCAAGGAACAACAGGAATGGGAAACGATACAATCCCGTATGGGGGAACGAAAGGAATTTCAGACCGCAAGCCTGGAACAATAACAGTAATAGAAAGTGGAATCAACCGGGGGGAATAGATCCAAATAACCAACATCAGTGGGGACGGACATCTACGAATCAACCGGTAATTACCGAAGTGACGGACGATGTCAACCACCAGGCGAATCAAAATCCAACAAACTTGTAAGGACCCACTCGTGCCCCGGAGGAGCGGTCAACAATTGGTTGAGGGGCAACAGGATATGTGTACCCATGCTAACGTATAATGATGGACGATTACTGGCAGATGAATTGACCGAGGACTTAGAACTCCAAGATGAGGATAAGGAACAGGTGGCAGTAGCCGAAGTGCAAGTCATTTTGGAGACTGTACCTATAGTGGCGGTTTTGGACACAGCTGCAACCACGAATGTTATTTCGGAGGCTCTATTCAACAAGATCAGAAATATAAGACGAGTACCAATTTTTCCAGTTCAAAATTGCAGAATAATAGGCGCCGTTGGGGCTAGATCGGCTAATGTAAAAGTGCAGTCACTACTTAGTGTAGAAGTCGGAAATGTAGCAATATTAAGCACATTCCTTGTTGTAAAAAATTTGGTGGTAGACTGCATTATAGGAGTCGACAGCCTACGTCAATACGGATGCAGAAAAGATTTTAAAACAGGAAAAATTTGGTTAAATGTAAATAAACAAGAAATTGAGTTGGACTTGTTGAAAAAGGAAAGCCTTACCAGAAAATATAATAGTGGGATCAGTGTGCAAGTAATCAGGACTGCACAAAATTCTAAACAGCACGTAAATAATGAGTTCCAAGTCAAAGGAGACTTCGGTCAATTAGTGTATGAGAAGTTAAAGGAATCCGACTGCATTATTGAAGAGCAGAAGAAGCAGCTCAAAGAATTATTATTAGTGTATGAAAACGTGTTTGACGAAAGGCCAGGAGTTATTAAGGGATACATATGCCATCTCTACGTTAAGCCACACGAAACATATTGTAGAACTTTCTATCCTGTTCCCTGGAGTTTAAAGGCTCAAGTTCAAAAAGAAATAGATCGCATGTTGAAATGGGGTTTGATCGAACCCTCTACAAGCCCATACTGCTCCCCATTGTTGGTCGTGCCAAAAGCAAATGGAACTGTGAGACTGGTACTCGACGCCAGGGAAATAAATAAAATCATAATTCCAGTGAGAACACATCCGGAAAACATAGACGAACTGATACAACGGTTCCAGGATGTCCAATATTTGACGAGCATCGATTTGCGGAGTTCGTATTGGCAGGTCAAGCTGGATGAGTTATCAAGGAAATATACAGCTTTCATTTATGCCGGAAGAAGTTACCAATTTACTGTAGTTCCTTTCGGACTCAACATTAGTGCTGGAATCTTTATAGCAGCTCTAGATTATGCTCTAGGTCCAGAACTAAGAAGCAGGATAACAGTATTTGTTGATGATATGCTTATTGCATCGAAGACCTGGGAGGAGCATATTACCTTACTGAGTCGGGTGTTGGACGTGTTCAAAACCATGGGAATAACTGCTAACCTACAGAAATCCCATTTTGCACTAAACAGAATCAAGTTCCTGGGGCATATAGTTGACGCAAAGATAATTTTACCGACCAAGGAGAAGCTAATTGCGATTAGTAAGTTTCCAACACCGAGAAATAGGAGGCAATTAAAAGGGTTTATGGGTCTTGCCTCATTTTTTAGAAGATTTATAACGAATCAGGCCATGAATGGAGCAGCTCTAAATAGTTTGCTGAAGAAGGATGTGCCCTGGCTCTGGACATTAGAGTGTCAAGAAGCATTTGAAGAGATAAAGAAGCAATTAGTAAATGCACCGCTTTTGTACCATCCGGACATGCAAGGGGAATTCTACTTGTCAACAGATTCGTCAAATGTGGGTCTTGGAGTGTGCCTTTTCCAAGTACGCAAGATAAATGGACAGCTTACCTTTTGTCCTATTGCGTTTGCTAGTCGTGTTTTGTCCAACTGTGAACGAACGTACACGACGACAGAATTAGAGGCTCTTGCGGTCGTCTGGGGATTTAAAAAATTTCATTATTATTTATATGGGTCGAAGACTATCGTATATTGCGATCACCAGTCATTAACGTTTTTACAAACGTGTAAACTGTTACACCCCAGGCTGGCTAGATGGACGCTCGCTCTGCAACAATACCAATTTAAGATCGTACATGTCTCAGGGCAGCAAAACATTATTGCTGACGCTCTATCAAGGTCACCGCAGGGTTTAACAAAAGAGATTGAAGTAAATAATTCCTCAGAATTCCCTGTATTGCTGCTGCAGGAAAATCCATTTAAGACGTACTACGTCAATTTGTGTGTGCATATGGCCCAGTTACAGAAAAAGGATGCTCAATGGGGAAGTGTCATTCAAAGGTTACAACAGCAACCTTCGGATCAGATGGCAAACTATTACAAGCTGGTAAATGGCGTATTGTTTTTCTGCTGTGGAAGGCCCAACAAAGTCCGTTGGTGTGTTTGTATACCTGAGGCACAAATAGAGAAACTTGTATGGTTCACTCATTTAACCTGGGGACATTTCGGTGCGACAAAATAAGTGGGTACTGTTATTTTCCCAACATAAAGCGCAGAGTGCATGAGGTCTTAAAGAGATGCATAATATGTCAAAAAACAAAGCCGGATTCAAAAGGGACTAAGCACCCATTATGCTCAATATTGGTACAAGAACCAAAAGAATTAATTTCATGCGATCTGTGTGGACCGTTACCTACTTCAAGAGGTGGTGTTAAATATGTGTTGGCATTTCTCGATGTGTGTACGAAATACGTAAAGCTATACCCGATAAAGGCGGCTACAGCCAAAGTAATTGTATTAAGATTGATAAGGGATTATCTTCCACATGTGGGTACACCTAAGGCGATCATAACAGACAATGCTAAAATATTCACGGGACTCCGATGGAAGCAGACTTTGTCTCAAGTCGGTGTGAAACATATACTAACATCATTTTACCACCCACAAGGCAATTTGGTTGAGAGGATTTTTAGAGAATTCAATCGATTTATGAGGACGTATTGCCATAATAAGCAAACTGCGTGGGCAAATTATGTGGAAGAGTTTGAGCAGATATACAATAACATGCCCCACTCCTCAACTGGATATACACCTTGTGAATTGATGTTCGGAGCAAAAGAGGAAAACTTCTGGACTGACCATATCCCCAAAACTCAGGAAACTGAGATGCCTTGGGAAGAAAAAATAAGACAAGCTATCATAAATATGACGAAAAAGGCTGATCAAAGAAAACAACGATATGACAAATTAATCAAAAGGGTACAGACATACCATGTCGGAGAGAAGGTACTAATTAAACGACATACCAAATCATCCGTAATAAAGAAAAGTATAAAGAAATGGGAGTTACTATATACTGGACCATACCTTATCCTACAAATTCCGAATCCGGGGGCTTATCTGTTAGCATACCCGGGATCGAACAAAATAAAAGGGTTATTTTCTCATAACGACTTAAAAAAGTATAATGAAGATTAGAAGATAGGGAGGAATGGTGTTCCGAGTGACAGAAATGAACGCTCGTAAAAAACATAACAATAAACTGTGTGTGTAGTGATAGAAACCTTTAAATTGAAATAGTTAATCAGTGACATAGAGTATAGAAATAGTGACTAACTATTGTTATCGAGTGTTGTAAAGAAGATAGTGGAGATACGCTTCACCTGTGGTTTGGGTGAACATAGAACTTTAGCATTGCTAATGTCATCAAGAATGATTAAGGATCTAACTGACCTTCAAGAAGAATGAAATGTTTCCCGCAAATGACGCGGAATAATAAAAAGAGGTTCCGAGTGAATATTCATATGTAATCTCATGTGAACGCTTACATGTGTAAACGTGTGAAGGGATGTGTTGTGGTAGTGAATCGTGAGTGATGGTTAACGCCACAAAGATAATTTCCCGCGCAAAACAGTTGACGTCGGCGCGAGAATTAAAATCGATATAGACGATACAGATATGCTTTGTAAGAGACTCGCACCAAATGCGAGGATAAACTGATTCATGTTGAACTCTAAAAGGAATAAGTGTTATTGTGGTGTCACCGCCAGACACCACACTTGCTAGGTGGTAGATTAAATCGGCCGCGGTCCATTTAGTACATGTCGGACCCGCGTGTCGCCACTGTGTGATCGCAGACCTAGCGCCACCACAAGGCAGGTCTCGAGAGACGATATAGCACTCGCCCCAGTTGTACGAGGAGATTGCTAGCGACCATACGGACGAAGCCTTCCTCTCAATTGCCGAGAGCCAGTTAGAATAGCCTTCTGCTAAGTCCACGGCTACGACCTAGCAAGGCGCCATTAGCCTTACCTACTTTGAGAGTTATAGTATAAATGTCTCAAGAAGAATGCTGTAGTCATCAAATAATAAAGTTAAGTATAAAGCAGCTACGTACTTTTCTTGCTACCATTCAATAGTTATCCTGTTCCAGAATTGACGCCCGTCGGCGTGAGTGTGTACGCGTGCCTTTCTATCGGCTACCCGTCACTGTGGACTGGCTGCCTTGTCAGTCCACTTCAGTTATAATTAGAAGTTAAGAGTTTTTAATTTATTAATGAATGATTAAAGAAAGTAATATTCACAGATTCGGTAGTAATTTAATGGTTCGTGTTCGTTTGGTAATTTTGTGTGAAAAATCCACTTCCATATATGAGCATGGATGAACACCGTATGAATCAGAGAGTAATTGAAAGAAGCGAATCCGCATTCCTCAATGCTAATAACTTTTACATTTCAGCACTCAAGCGAAGAAATATATGTATTTAGAATAAAAAGTTTTGAGTATAGCTAAATTATATGACTTATCAAGGAAATATGGATGATGTCTTGGTATAAAATGAACTACACTTTCCATTATTCGATGATTTGAATCCAAAATCTATAGTAAGTTACATGAATCCTTTAAATTACGAAGAACAAATCAGTGATAGAAAATGTGTTAGAACTTTTGGACTTATAAGCACAAGTGGGGAGGCAAAGTCAAAAGGAGTATTCAAAAGGGAGTAAATTGGATGATGCTTTTGGCAACATCATTAGTTAATGGTTGAATTCCTTGAAGTACGTCGTAACAAAAAGGATCCATGAAGCCATAAAGATTTGCTTTCAAAAAGGAGAATCTTGGACGGTGCAACCTAATCAGTTCTCTTACAGGAAGAGTTTTCCTTTTGGTCATTGCTAATTCTTTTGGAATGAATGTTGCATGTGAATTCGAGTATCCCTGTTCCTTCTACTCTTCCCATTGTGGGCCGCGTAGAAGATCAACTACAGAGGGGGCCGCGTAGAAGACCGACTACAAATGTGGACGTCGGGGACATGCAAGACCCGGGGGAGTTTAGCACCGCAAGATATTGTACCAGGAGCAAGATTGTAAAACGAGAATTCACGTTATTTATTGTAAAACGTTTTTTTTGCTAGAGGCACAAACCACTCTTCTCCAAATCGTGATACAAATTGATCCCTGTCTTTCCTTTAGAGATCTATTTCAAAATTATATTTTTTTTTCTTCTATAGGCTTTCCTATCTTCTATGTACCGTAGGCTGGGGGTCTAGGCTTAAGAGGTTTTCCAAGGTTTCCCTGCTTAAGAAAGTTCCCGAATGGGTAGACCCTGACATCAGTTCATGAAAGATCATCTTCCTTGGTTGTGCACAGCAAATATAACACCTAGATGCACGTAAAAGCAATACAGCCGCGGTACCGGTCTCTTCATTTCTTCTGTCTTCAACATTTCTTTTCTTCGTCTGTCTCAAATATAATATTCTTTTTCAGTCGGAGGACTGACAATCATCACTTCCGGGTTATCCACGCTAATTGATAGCTCGCGAAGTGTGTTCGATGAATCAAAATTGGGCTCACAAACTTCGCTCGCTGCGAGGGGCATTGTAATCTCCCCACGGAAAATTACCCTCTACCACGCAATAATTAATAATGGTCAACCAAATCATCCACATGTATTTACGTTTGAAAAGTATCTGATCAGATTTTCTAGTAATATATGCGCCGACAGCTCATCGACGCCAAGGTATTTTTCTAGTACGTTTATTCTTTGGAACAACAGAGGTACAGAAATGTATGCTCCATGGTTATTATAGAGAGAGAGAGAGGAACAGCTTTGGAAGTATCGGTTGGAAGATTGTCGGATTGCTAAAGGAGATTTATTTACTCTTCTTCGCGCTAAAGTGAGCTAGGAAAGTTTGTGCCGCTAGCGTGATAGATAAAGAGAAAGAAAAACCTGTAAAAGAAAATTACATGAGACTTGGAACCAACAGAAAACGGAACATGTACGGAAATGGATTCAATATACAATTTTCCTCAGAAACAAGGTTTGTGACCATTTTTATTCTAGAGTGAATGACGAATAAGTTCTCTGTCTGAACCATTGATGATTGTCTGGGCCCTGTAATTAATTGGGAAGTTTCAGCTGTGACGAAGAGAGCCTGCAACCTCTGAGTTTTTTTGAAATCGTCCAAAAAGGCTTCGTCCACATCTGAAATTTTAGATCTGTCGTAAACTGAACGAATTGTTCAAACGATCGATTTTTCCAACTGAATGCAGCGCTTAATAATAATAACAAATGAAAAGATCTTTTCTAGCAAGCCAGCCGCTGAATATTAAGACGAAGGGCTCCACCAGAGATTCTACTAGGCTGATTTCACGTAAATAATATATTTAAACTGTACACAGATAAAGGACATAGAGAGATAGAGAGAGGGAGAGAGAGAGAGAGAGAGAGAGAGAGAGAATCCTCCATTAGCATAATTGTTTCTCTGTCTTTTCACAGATCAGCCTAACTAGAAAACATGAAGCACTGACTTTATTGTACAGATTTATGTGTGAGAGGGAAAGAGCGATAAAGGCGACAGATACACTTCTGTACAGACAAAACATTACACCAAGTTAGCGGCAAGCTGCATTCACATAGACTTTCATCATTTGCAAAAGCAGAGTAGAATTCATTATAACACCACAGATAAAATGTTGAAATACAGAGCTATTATATTTTGAATAGTACGGTAACATAAAAATCAGAGGCATTTAAAGATGCAGATACAATAGGCAAGGAGTAAGTCTAACTATGAGCTATATGAAAGACAAAATTATAAATACTATTTTATGAGTATGATTTCTATACACATGGGGATTCACAAACATCAGCAAAAAGTTTTGAGGAAGTTAAAACTGAATATGTAACAAATTAACAAGTTATTTTAATGACAGTAGACATTTTTGGAAACAGGAAGCTCTGTGCTAGAAAATTATGGCACTGAATTTTGGAAAGAATCGCTATTCAAGACCACAAAATTTTCAAATGCTAATATATTTTAAAATAAAGTTTCTGAAAAAGTATCACTTGCTGAAAAGATGAGAATGAGAGCTAAAGAAAACAAAATTACATTGACATTAAGGGTAGTATAAGAACAGGTAGGATGTCTTGCCTTGCTAGGTAAGAGTGTATGTTTTACAACAGGAAAAACCGGAGGGGGGGGGGGGGGGGGACGGAGGGAGAGAGTTGTGTTGTCTAATGCAATTAAAATAGAAGTCCAGTGGAAGAAGTAAGAAGATCGATGTTGAAACACAAAAGTATTCAAAATTATTTTTTCTAGCAAATAATTTCAACACGGTATAGTTTGGGTATGTGGAAGAAATCTTATACTTCTATCACACTGCACATTTATGATAAGGCATATCAGTTTGACAGAAATTATAATGTTAATACATTTACTATTAGAGTTCAAAAGAAATGATCTGCTGTAGGTACAATATTAACAGTGCAGTGAACAGCCAACTGTCACATTACAGAATCATTTGAAGAAATAATTTCTCTATTAAGGGAAGTGTAGACTGGGTTTCTCCGTTTAGCAACAAGAGGTAATGACTTCTGAATATCTTTCAAGTGAGTTGGCAAAATCAGTTAACACTTTTCGTTAGGCTTGACAGTAAGGCTCACTTGATAACAACATGAAATATTGGATTTATATCATGACAAATAAAGGATATGTGATGATATTTTTTGGTGCCTCAGAGTCTACAAACCAGAGACACTTTCACCAAGGTTTGCAGCTCAACTTAAGTTTAATTCAATTTTTTTATAGACATTGCTACAGCCCTTGCAGTTCAGGCCAAAGAAGATCTGTTTTCTGCTGTGCCCACTGCTGCACTTAATGTTTGCTGACCTTAATGCTGACACCACAAATTCTAATGCTCCTTCACTGCAATATGCAGAGAGGGGTACCAATATATAGTGCTTGTCTTTACTTTCCACTGTCTTGTGATGATTTTCTAGAGTATCCTCAAAATAAACTGTAAAAAAAACATTATCATGCAAAATATTATCAATGCCTTGAGGTTAGAAGTATATTTACTGTTGCAAAGCATCTGCACATAACTCAAAAAGTTGGAGCGTGATCGTGATTTACGTATGTGCAACATACAAAACATTTTCCACACACATTTTGCATTACTGTACAAATTTTGGAATTAAGTTTCACACTTCAAGAAATATTAAGTAAGACAGAACTTCAGAGGTGACTTTTTTTATTTATCTTTCACTTCTAGAAATTGAGTACACATATTCATGAATTACAAATACATGTTTGCATCAAGGATGGCTATTTTCTCAGTAAAATATTTCTAAATATTTTATAATCTGTTGATTTCTATCCCGCTGTATGCATACATTTACACAAATCTTGTGTATATACTAGCATGTAAAAAACAACTGAATTTGCTTCTACAAAAGCAACAAATTTTCTTTGCGTGGTTTATGGCACACATATAGAGCAATTAAAATTTTAAGTAGTGCTAAGAAAATGTCCTTTACTGATATATACAGAGTTTTCATTAATGACACTTTGTTACATCTGACGTACAAAAGTAAAAATGACAATTCACCATTTTGTCAGTGGCAGTGCTACAATTTTAATTAAGATGTATGTCTTGTCTGCTTTCTGAGAAGGAGATACATGTCTGTAACGCATAACACATTTACTATGCAATACATGTGATGATTATTTACAACAGATTTGTGCAATTTTATTGTGTTAGCATACTTTCACTCTTCTCCTTCTCTTATTAAACACTGAAAAGAGCCGCCTCCTGCCTGTTTTAATGAGTAAGTTCAGATAGTGCGTTACATCAACATTCTCAATATTTCAAAGACATAGTTGGCTTCTCAGTGTCTCATGCTTCACAGAGTTAAACTCCATAAATAATGCAGACTTGATTTAACCTTTTTGTTTGCTGAAAGAGAAAGCATGATATATTGTTATCAGTGATGTACATGCAGTTTTGCTAACAGGGAATATCACTGGCAGGGGGTAACTTATTTAACAATGTGATTGACCAGACAGCACTCACAACTTTCTCTGATATTTATACTGCTAGAAACCACGCATTCAGAACATTTCATACCTTCAGTTTTTTTTTTATTTTTTAAATAGGATCTTAAGTACACACAACACATTATGGTTTGAATACTGGTTTTCAAAATTCTATTTTGTACAACAGAGGGAGAGTATTTTTAGTTATTACTCCGACTGCAATTGCAAATGGAGTCTTCAAAAAATTACAATGACATTACTCATGGACAAACATTTCAAAAATATGCACAGACTTGAAGAAAAGTTCAACAACAATACAAATTATCAGTATTCCATTAACAGAGTGAGAGGAAAAAAACAGGAATAACTTAAAGATAACAAAAGTAATACACTGTAAAAGAATAGATACGTCAACCTATATGTTTTAAATGAAAGTGAAGACCTTTACGACATTACTGAAACAGTAACGATAACAACTCGCTGAATATGAACAGCTAACGTGACGAGTTGCAGACATGCACATAAACAAGGCTTCCTCTGCTTTCTCCCCCCTCCCATCTTACCATCGATTAATTGCAGCCATTTCTGAAAATCTTTTTTTGTCAAAGTAGTAGTGTTCCATATCCATAATAGATACAAGGTCTCAGGCTTGTTTATGTGCCTCTTAACAACTCAGCACCTCAAGTATTAGGTCAGTTGCTAACGTTACTCCTTAGATCATTTACATTTGACAAGGACTTTCTGTTATGATCTGTAAGACATGCATTTTAAGTATCAGGAATCAAGCTATGGGAGGTGAATATAACGAAGCCAATTAAAAAAAATAATAATAATAATAATGGTGGTGTGTGACAAAGGATAAATCAGATTTACAATACATTTACAGTAAGATCAACTGTATTAAGCAGACTCATTCAATTCACTATAAAGTATGAAAATAGGTGGTGGTGCATTAGGGGGAAGTAGACTAGCACAAGCAACAGGTCCCTTAAATAAAACAGTCTTTAGTATTAAAGTAATAGTTTTGGAATAAGTGTGAAGTTTTTCAGCCCATAAACTTAGAGCGTGCTTTGGCATGGCTGACAGACCTGAACTTGTGAACATATCATTCTTTTCACACGTGATATTACAAGAGTATCCTAAAAAGTCAAATGAAGCAGTAAGATCACAAATGTAGTGGCTCTGAGCACTATGGGACTTAACATCTGAGGTCATCAGTCCCCTAGAACTTAGAACAACTTAAACCTAACCAATCTAAGGACAACACATACATCCATGCCTGAGGCAGGATTCGAACCTGCGACCGTAGCGGTCATGAGGTTCCAGACTGAAGCGCCTAGAAATGTAATTCTTTTCTTGTATTTTTTAGTGTAGTCACAAAGCACTTTGCCTACACTCTAAGATCACAAATGACAACATCCTTGGAAGAGGTGATGAGAAGTTTGTAGACATTGTTACAGAGAGACTAAACACAGGTTATTGAACACCTACTGGGACACTAAGGTCTCCTGAGGTATAATAATTGACAGAAAAGTCAATGGGAAAATACCTACAGGAAGACTATGACTGATGTATATAATCAACTTGTGAAAGATGTTGAGTGTGAGACCTGTATGGTAACGACGGATACGAAGAATGGCGTTCTCCTACTAATCACAATGCTGCCAACCAAGCTTCAAATTTAATAAATGAAGGAAGAACACCTCTAGTCACCAATTTTTTTTAAATTTGCTACTGCTGTTATTATGCAGAACAGTACACAGTGTTGAGGCAAAGTATTCCTTATTTTGAGGGGTGGAATATGGACTAAAACAAGACAAAAATATCCAATAAACATGGTCTTTTAAATGCATACCTTAAGAGCTATGAGGAGTTTTTCATCTTTGATACTGTGAAACATATCCTCTACAGTCTTTGCTGTTATGAACACCCTACAGAAGGCAGTAAACAAATGAAGACTCACTCCTCTGTTACTGTCCATGGATACGGCACTAAATATCTGCTAATACTGTTACCATATTCACTTTTCTGAGTAAGTGCAGCACATACATTATTTCTAATGGGCAAGTTCGTGTTTGATAAGTTTTTGAAATGCTTTTACATTGCACTGTTAGCTTTGCATTTATGAGCATAATGGAAGCCTATAATTTCACACAGAAAATGGTAAACCAGACAATATTTTATGGTCTGGCAAATGAAAGCAACTGTTGAGACCATGTTTTGAATGCTGAAAAAATGTCCAGAATGCAAGGCACTACGTACACAATTACTGTATATTTCAGCGGATAAGATGACCTTTATATAAGGTGAGGTACAAATGTCGAAGATGTACAGTTTTACCATATGCTCTTCCTATAAGATGATGCCCAAATTATCAATGGCCTGTAAATTTAGTTTAGAACATTGATCATCTGGGTGATAATAATAGGCGACCTTGAGTACTTATAAAAGTGTTATATTGGATATTCAGTTTTGTGGGCATACCCCTCTCTACTAGTAAGCAACTGATACACCTGCACACGGCATAAAGCAAAAGCCTCCTTCAGCATCGTTACAGTTCTGTCTGTAGAAGCACATGCCAAATAACGAACTCATATGTACAGCTAACAAGTATTGCTGCAGGTAATGTTGTATGTTCAAACTGTTTGTACTGCAAGTGTAATCAGCGTAAAATTTGTAAAGTGTGCGCTGAATGACTGAACCAACAAAAGGAGGTCATAAAACAGGCTAAAGCATCGAACAACTGTGCTGCAAAAAGGGCTTTTGATATAACAGAGATGATGGTAAGAGACTGGCGAAAGAGTGAAGATGCTATTTAAAAAAAATTAAAAAGTGTTCTATGAGGAGAGGAATAATTTTCTGCCTAGATTTAGAAAGTAGTGTTGCAGAATGGGTACAAGAACAGTTATGTTGTTAGAAGAAATATGATTACGGCTTATGCATTGAAGTGGGCACGAGGCAATCCAGAGCACAGCAGATAATTTAAATCACCAGTAGGTTTGTGCAACTGTCTCACAAATACACTCCTGGAAATGGAAAAAAGAACACATTGACACCGGTGTGTCAGACCCACCATACTTGCTCCGGACACTGCGAGAGGGCTGTACAAGCAATGATCACACGCACGGCACAGCGGACACACCAGGAACCGCGGTGTTGGCCGTCGAATGGCGCTAGCTGCGCAGCATTTGTGCACCGCCGCCGTCAGTGTCAGCCAGTTTGCCGTGGCATACGGAGCTCCATCGCAGTCTT
Source organism: Schistocerca serialis cubense (assembly GCF_023864345.2). Taxonomy (NCBI): domain Eukaryota; kingdom Metazoa; phylum Arthropoda; class Insecta; order Orthoptera; family Acrididae; genus Schistocerca; species Schistocerca serialis. Next base: position 238,823,636 of record NC_064642.1, read on the forward strand.
TAACACTGGTAGCATGCCGCGACAGCGTGGACGTGAGCCGTATGTGCAGTAGACGGACTTTGAGCGAGGGCGTATAGTGGGCATGCGGGAGGCCGGGTGGACGTACCGCCGAATTGCTCAACACGTGGGGCGTGAGGTCTCCACAGTACATCGATGTTGTCGCCAGTGGTCGGCGGAAGGTGCACGTGCCCGTCGACCTGGGATCGGACCGCAGCGACGCACGGATGCACGCCAAGACCGTAGGATCCTACGCAGTGCCGTAGGGGACCGCACCGCCACTTCCCGGCAAATTAGGGACACTGTTGCTCCTGGGGTATCAGCGAGGACCATTCGCAACCGTCTCCATGACGCTGGGCTACGGTCCCGCACACCGTTAGGCCGTCTTCCGCTCACGCCCCAACATCGTGCAGCCCGCCTCCAGTGGTGTCGCGACAGGCGTGAATGGAGGGACGAATGGAGACGTGTCGTCTTCAGCGATGAGTGTCGCTTCTGCCTTGGTGCCAATGATGGTCGTATGCGTGTTTGGCGCCGTGCAGGTGAGCGCCACAATCAGGACTGCATACGACCGAGGCACACAGGGCCAACACCCGGCATCATGGTGTGGGGAGCGATCTCCTACACTGGCCGTACACCACTGATGATCGTTGAGGGGACACTGAGTAGTGCACGGTACATCCAAACCGTCATCGAACCCATCGTTCTACCATTCCTAGACCGGCAAGGGAACTTGCTGTTCCAACAGGACAATGCACGTCCGCATGTATCCCGTGCCACCCAACGTGCTCTAGAAGGTGTAAGTCAACTACCCTGGCCAGCAAGATCTCCGGATCTGTCCCCCATTGAGCATGTTTGGGACTGGATGAAGCGTCGTCTCACGCGGTTTGCACGTCCAGCACGAACGCTGGTCCAACTGAGGCGCCAGGTGGAAATGGCATGGCAAGCCGTTCCACAGGACTACATCCAGCATCTCTACGATCGTCTCCATGGGAGAATAGCAGCCTGCATTGCTGCGAAAGGTGGATATACACTGTACTAGTGCCGACATTGTGCATGCTCTGTTGCCTGTGTCTCTGTGCCTGTGGTTCTGTCAGTGTGATCATGTGATGTATCTGACCCCAGGAATGTGTCAATAAAGTTTCCCCTTCCTGGGACAATGAATTCACGGTGTTCTTATTTCAATTTCCAGGAGTGTAATTAAAAAAATGTAGTTGCTTTATTTATTTACACATCAAGTTCTGTAGGACCAAATTGAGGAGCAAATCTCCAAGGTCATGGAACGTGTCAGTATATGGCTCTGAGCACTATGGGACTTAACAGCTGAGGTCATCAGTCTGTCAGTACATGAAATTACAACATAAAAGTAATAACAGTTAAAAATAAATGTTTATGAACCCGAAAAATGTCAGTCCAAAAGTTTACGTAAACGCAACCAACAGTGCAATAAGCTTAACTCTTCAAGGAACTCCTCGACAGAATAGAAGGAGTGACCCATGAGGAAACTATTCAGTTTCAATTTGAAAGCACCTGGATTACTGCTAAGATTTTTGAATTTGAGTGGCAGCTTGCTGAAAATGGATGCAGCAGTATACTGCACACCTTCCTGCACAAGAGTTAAGGAAGTCTGATCCAAATGCAAGTTTGATTTCTGCTGAGTATTAACTGAGTGAAAGCTGTTTATTCTTGGGAATAAGTTAATACTGTCAACAAGAAATGACAGTAAGGAATATATATATATTGAGAGGCCAATGCCAAAATACCCAGACTCGTGAACAGGGGTCGACAAGAGGTTCGTGAACTTACACCACTTATTGCCCGAACCACCCATTTCTGAGCCAAAAATATACTTTTAGAATGGGAAGAGTTACCCCAAAGTATAATACCATATGACATAATTTTAGTGCCAAATGATCACTCACTTCAGATACCGTTCGAATAGTAAAAATGCAAGCATTAAGTCTTACTGTTCAGTTTCATGAATCATATGCACATTCTGGGAAATTAAAATGTCAGGTTCTGTTGAATTGTGTGTTAAAAACTGTAAAAACTGAGTCTTACTGTGATTTAGCATTAGTTTATTTTCTACAAGTCATGAACTGCACTATTTGAAACCGAGCCAATGTTGCACACAACATCCTTTACTACTAAACTAGAACAAATATTTTAGAGTTACTCGTAATACTAGAGGGCATATCATTTATATAAATAAAGAACAGGAGTGGCCCCAACATTGATCCCTGGGGCACTCCCCACTTGACCATACCCCACTCAGACCTCACATCACAGCCATTATCAACATTGTGAATAATGACCTTTTGCTGTCTGTTGCTAAAGTAAGAGGTGAATCAATTATGAGCTACTCCCTGTATTCCATAATGGTCCAACTTCTGGAGCAATATTTTGTGATCAACACAATTAAACACCTTAGTTAAATCAAAAAAGATGCCTAGCATTCAAAACCTTTTGTATAACCCATTCAGTACCTCACAAAGAAAAGAGAATATAGCATTTTCGGTTGTTAAAAGACTTCTAAAGCCAAACTGTACATTTGATAGCAAATCATGTGATACAAAATGATCAATTATCCTTACATACACAGCCTTTTCAATAACTTAGCAAATACTAATGGCATAGAAACAGGCCTAAAATTGTCTACATTATCCATTTCTCCCTTTTATAAAGCGGCTTTACTACTGAGTACTTTAATCTTTCAGGAAACTGACCATTCTTAAAGGAAAAATTACAAATACGGCTAAATACAGAGCTAATATGTGCAGCACAGTACTTTAATATTCTGCTAGGAACTCCATTGTAGCCATGAGAGTCCTTAGTCTTCAGTGATTTAATTATTGACTCAAGCTCCCTCTTGTTTGTATCACAGAGGTGTTTTTCAGACATAAATCTTGGACAGGCATTTTCCAAGAAACTTATGTGATGCCCTGTAGAAACTAAATTCTTAATTAATTCATAAGCAGTGCTCAGAAAGTGATTGTTAAAAACTGTACATATATCTGATTTATCAGTAACAGAAATATACTTACTATGAACTGACTTTATATCGTCGACATTGTGCTGATGACCAGACACTTCCTTCACAACTGACCATATGGTTTTAATTTTATCCTGTGAATTAGCTATTCTATTTGCATACCACATACTCCTTGCCTTCCTAATAACATTTTTAAGCACCTTAAAATACTGTTTGTAATGGGCTATGTAGCTTGATTGCGACTACTTCTAACATTTTGATATAATTCCCACTTTGTTCTACACAATATCTTTATCCCACTAGTCAGCAACCCAGGCTGCCTATTACTGCTAGGACCCCGATTAGAACGTTCAAATGGAAAGCAACTCTCAAAGAGCATGAGAAATGTGTTAAGGAAACCATTATATTTATCATCTATGTTATTGGCACTATAAACATCCTGCCACTCTTGTTCCTTGATGAGGTTTAATAAACTCTCTATTGCTGTTGGATTAACTTTCCTACATAGTTTGTAATTACATGTGACATTTGTTTGAGCACAAAAGCCTTTTAGTGTTAAAATTTGTGCATCATGGTCTGAACGACCATTCATCTTGTAATGAAGAATGAATAAAAATATTGTCTATGGCTGTGCTACTGTTCCCCTGCAACCTAGTTGGAAAAAACACAGTCTGCATCAGATCATATGAATTTAGGAGATCTACCAACATCCTTTTTCTTGCTCCATCATATAAAAAAGTTTTATTGAAGTCGCCATATATAACTAATTTTTTGTACTTCCTACTTCTCTAGCTTGAGCAGAAATGCTCTGAAGTCAAAGTTAGGGGACCTACAAACAACAACAATTAGAAGTTTAGTTTCACTAAATTCAACTGCCCCTGCACAACATTCAAATATCTGTTCAGTGCAGTGCCGTGATCCATCTATGGATTCAAATTGAATATTGTTTTTTTATGTACATAGCCATTCCCCCACCCCGCAAGGAACTCCTGGAAAACAGCCAGCTAATCTGTATCCTGGTAAAGGAAACCTCTGAACTGCCAGATTATTTAAGTGGTGCCCCAACATACCAATAATTTCATAGTCAACATCTAAAAGCAGTTCACTAACTTTATCTCTAATACCTCTTATATTTTGATGAAATATGCTAATTCCTTCTCTACTTGGAAACATGACATCCTCTGAAGGTGAGCCTTAGTTAGAGGGACTTCCTTTACACAGGCATACCTATCAGCTGACTTCAATCTAAAAAAGATGCACCTCTAACAACTACTAACATGGAAGAAAACAAAAATTGCACAGAAATTATCAAAACACCTCAACCATAAAGTTATGAATTTTTATAAGTTTGTTATTCGTATGAGGTAAAAATAGAACTTCCACTATCTTATATTGGAGAATTTGGATGAAACACCAATGAACTTTGATATGATAAACAACGGCTCTGTGGAAACAAAAGACATAAAAACTGTTTAAGTCAGAAGTACAGATAATGAAAATACCAGATTTACTGTAGTATTAACATGCATGGCACATGGAACAAAGGTATTTTCAAGAGGAAACCATTCCTAAAATAAAATTTCCACCAGACATTTTTATATATTTTCACAAAAAGGGATGGCTGGATGGGCAAGAATGGTGTAAAATTATGGATGTAAAATGTGTGACAGAGGCGACCAGGTGCTCTACAAAATCAACCAAGTTTGTTAGTATGGAGGCATGTTTTGCAATCACATAACTGATAATACCAAAAATCACATAGCACGAAGCAATACTAAGATTGTTATCTCTGAATAAACCATTCAAAACCATATGTGTGAACAATGGGACAAGTGGATGATAAGTGGCAAAAAGTCACGTACAAAAGATGGAGCTGTGCAGACTGCATCACTTGATGTTTTGAGTGATTTCATGATCAAATCATTTTAAAAAGTGAAAATGGAAATAGTGATTAAATCCTTCAATAAGTGTGGAATTTCCAGTGCTATGGATGGCACTGAGGACAGTTTGTTATCAGATACTGATGATGAATTGGAAATCGATTCACATGGTGTAGAACGGGACCTGTATAATGAACTTGTCAACAATGAAAGTGAGGCTGTACCTGAGGAGCTGCTTTCGTTAGATGATGATTGTGAGGATTTTGCAGCATTTTACATGCATTGATGAATGATTTCTTTTATAATGATTTGAATTTATATAAATTTCAGTCTATGTTTTATATTTGTCACGTAAGACGACCCCAATTTGAGTGCTTTTTTTAAATGCTTGAACCAGCTTATATCTGTTGAAATATATGGTACTTAGCTGTCTTTACCTGTGACTAGCAGACTCGGGCTCCAATAATGGTGGATTGGGGCAGACCTTGTACCACTCTTACTTCTGCTGTGGAGAGGAGTATTGCAATGAGTGGAAGAAGTTCAACACCTACTGGAGTTAGTCATCCTCTAGTCTGTGAAATCTTGCATGAACAATTGGTATATAACGTATAGCATGTCCAAGCCCTTCAGCCCCAAGATCAGCCTGCCAGAATGCAGATCTGCAATGATCATTTTGCTGAAGATAACTGTTTCCATCATAAGCAATAGTTGTATGGAATCTGTTGTATGAACTGTGATTTAGTGACACTCCCACAACTTACAGACAACACTTTAACACAATGTTAACTTGGAGTTCTTTAACAACTTGACCAAATCTTTAGCCGGGAGAAAAAATTATTTTGCAATTATCATCATTTTCATTTACCAATTACTTAAATACCAAACCACTGAATAACACAGCAAACGCCACAAGGGCCTTATATGATACCAAACAGGTTGACTGATACAAGAAGATATTGTCAGTTTCTATCACACGACTTGTCTGTCCTGTAGGAGTACCATTCCCGCGATGGCTGAAGACATTGTTCATGCTTGATGGTGCACTAGCCCATTTTCTCTGAAATGTCTGAGAACACTTCACACAGACATTTAATGGGCAATGGATTGGTTGGAAAAGTTCACTACACAGGCTAGCTTGTTCCTTGATCTTAGGCAGAACGAGAAAAATTTAGGGAAGTACTGAGATGCTACGTTGACATATTATCAAAGATACTGAGATTAATTAATTAATGTGTTTGTAAAATTAAAGTGAAGGATTGTGAACCATTCCCTAGTAAATCACATGTGATACCATTGGCAAAAAGAGAAGGTGTTAACAAAGAAATTTCAGTTCTCGATCTCTATGGACTACTACCCATCTCAAAAGGAAATTTCACTCAAATTTTTGTTGTGATGGATGTCTTTTCAAAATTTGTATTCCTTTACCCACCCAGGGAAGCCAACATTAAGATCATAATCAAGAAACTCTGGGAAGAATACTTCGTAAATACTGTCAAGCCAGAGTGCATTTTATCAGACAATGGTCCACAATTTCGGTCACACCTGTGGGAAGATTTTGTTAACAATAAAGGTATTCGGCACATTGCAATTTTGTCTTTCAGGCCCGCATCCAACCTGACTGAACGCCAAATGCGTGAACTCTGACATTTATTTCGTGCGCATTATGGGAAGAAACATAAAAGATGGGTAGAACGATTGACAGACTTTGAAACAGTAATTTATAGTTTGTCACATGATTTGATGTGATTGCCGCCATGTACAGTTCCCTTTGGAAAGAAACCTGACAGTACCTTTTATGAATACATTTCCTTTCCAAACGAAGAGGAAATTACACAAGAGGAGCGCTTTAAAATCGCACTGGAAATGATGATGAAACAACCAGAAGAACGGAAGCTGGCACATGGCAAGGTAGTGAAGCCCATTACATACCAAGTCAGTGATTTAGTGGTCATTAGAACTTAAGTGAAATCATCAAGTGTAAATGGAGAGAGAAAAAAAGTTTCATCACTACTAGCAAGGACCATTCAAAATTAGAAAATTTGTGCACCCTAATTCAGTTGAAATTGAAATGGTGCAGTCAGGTCAGTATCATGCCTACAAAATGTAGAAAACATTAAACTGTATCATCTGTAAGAAGTGTTGCAAGACAAGGGATGCTCTTTGTGAATATATAATTTTGTCTGTTTGAAAGTAATTGGACAACAATCGGTAGCTATTGCGAGTAAGTTATAGTGAACAGTAGTAGGTAACTACTATCAGTCAGGTGCAATCAGTTTTAAACATTCTGTGTCATCAAGTAAACATTGTAAAGTGCTTCAGTCAGAGACACGTGTATAAACAATAACAGAGACATGTGGCGTGGGTGTTGTGTTTACTACAGACTATTTGATGTGCGTGCGCAGTGTGTGTTTTGTTCCCCACTGCCGTAATTCCTTTTAATGTATGTATGTTGGCGAGCTCTTGGAGCCATTGACGTGAAGCAATGCATGCCCAGCGCCGTCGTCACTTGTCTATACCACAGCAGTGGAGCTGCCAACACCTCTGAGGACCTAGCACACAATGCGACTGTCGCTTGTTCCAGCTCTGCGCTAGCTTGTCAGGTTGGCGAGTTGTGTGGAGCATGGAACCATGGGATGCTGATGTCAGTGGCCAACTGATCAATAAGTTTCATGGTGCATGAATCGCTGTTATGATGCTGTTACAACAATTCTACAAATTTGCAGAGACAACGAGTCTACAGTCCCCAGCGGCTTCGATGCCACAGCCCTATAATTCATCAAAAGTTACGAATACATGTGTTTTGCACCACATCATATAGGACAGTGAAAAAGCAGAGTACATGATTCTTCTTGTGGTGGTGTATCCCCGGTGGCGTCGATACCACAGCCCAGTACACCATGAACCAGTGTATTTACATGTGACTTATGACTCAACATATAAGTAGGGCCCTACAGAGGAGTAATTAGATAAATTATTTACAACAAGAATATGATGTGCAACATAAAAAAAAAGTGTTCCAATGCGATGATTTGTTTATGGATTACTTTCCAAGGTATGTGTTTTCTATCAAATTTCTTGTACTTCTAACCCTGTAAACTGTATGCCAAAATCTAACAGTATTGTATTTTCAAACTATGCTACCACTATGAGTGTAGATTTATGTGGGCTAGTAACAGAATACTTTCATGTCAATATTGTGTAGCAGTTAGGGCTGTCCATTTATTATTTTGTTTACTTTTGAATCACATTTATTTGGTTTCTATTCATTGAACACAGTGACAATAAAATGATAAATATTCAATTCATTAAGACAAATTACATGAACAGGAAACACTAATAGACAATTGTTATTAATGTGTCACATTTAGCCATGCTATTTCAATGGGACGTTACAGCACTGGTTATAATTACTGTAATTTTAAATTTTACATTTTTTTTCCTTTTTTGTCTTCCTATATATTTTTAAACTTGAATATTCAAATCTAATATCATCATTATATTTTATCAAATTAAAGTGTTATTTTGGTGGGGATATGCAAGGATACAGTACCCTTACATAGCTGTAGCCTTACATAGTATCGATCATACGCTCTCCACAGTGACCATAAACTAAAGCAAAGACTGCAGTGCAGTCAACAATGTGCAAGTGGGTGAGCAGGAGTCGAGCGTTAGAGTCCATGAGTGGAAGTCAGATATGTATACACGTATTATTTTAACATTATGCACAGGGCAACCATCATAGGCTCCCTGGAGGTTCTCAGAGAAGTTATCTTTATCCTGGTCATTTGCGAATCAGGCCTTCAATCTTATTTGTGAAATTCTAGATTTTTACAGTAAATCCACCCATTATGTATTTAAATTTCTGTCTTGCTGCAGACCCTGTAACAAATTTATTGTTGCTCTCTGAACAACGAGAGAAAATTATCCAGCTTCCCATATCAAGCACTCCGTGTCTATTACATCGCATTTAATGTAGGGCAGCAATTCCTGTCCTGCCTTGGTTTTACTGAGGTGTTGTAGCAGTGACCTCAGCTCCTTGCTCCTCCTCCCGTATAATGCTCTTACATTCAAGGTTCCTTTTTTATTTGTCCTTGCCCTTCCCTTTAACAGTGCTTTGTCACTGTCCATATATCAGTCCGGCTTCTTTACTTTAAAGTTTCTGGACATTTTTTATTTACAGAAAGGGGTTGTTAGCCACCTACCCAACCCCCAAGTTGGAGTACCAGGATTTGTATCAAGTTTACTCCTTTACTGAAGTTGGCTTCACTACATCTCTAGAACCCTCCCTGTCCTATATTGTGGGACACGTGTTGTCTGGCTCCTCTGTCAAGACCACTTTGGCTTGGGTGACCCTACCATTAGCTATGCTACCGCCAGCATAGCTCTTGACTTTGACAGAGCACGCAAGCCCTCCCACCCGGCACTGAAGGCACCTCCGACAAGGTGGCATGCCCTGTAAGGTTTCCTTTAGATGGTCTATGAACAGGTTAGCACAGAATGGTGCCATGCGGTTGCCCATGACTGAGCTGAGGATTTACTTCAAAGTAGTAGTAGTAGTTCTGTGTTAGGATAAAGGTAGATAGGTGAATGAGGTAATGTGTTTGAGCCTTAAGGACACTGGGAAATGTAGTGTTCAGTTGTAACAAGACCATGGGCAAGAGGGATTTTGGTGCTTAAGGACGTGGAGTCAACAGTGAGCAGTAGGGAACCAGGAGGTAAAGGGCTGTGGATGGTGAAGAGACGGTGAAGGAAGTGGTTGGTATCTTTGTTGTGGGAGCCTAGATTTCAGGCAATTGGCTGGAGGTGTTTCTCAATGAGGGTTGAAATACTTTCAGTGGTGGCACAATAACCAGCTACAATGGGGTATCGTTCGGTTCGTGAATTTTGAGGAACTTTTAGAAAGTGTGTATGTAGGGAAATGGGTTCAGGGGAGAGGTTCTGGCAAGGGCCTAAGGATTTAAGCATGGATTGGGGTTTATGTTTAACTTCTGGGATGGGTTCACTATGGCAGGTGGACATGTCAGACAAGTGGCAAATGCATTTAGCCAGATTGTTGCTGTGACTCATTAAAACAATGGTGGAGCCCTTGTTTGCAGGGAGGATGACTAGGTCAGGATCTGTTTTGAGACTGTGTATGGCTGTTCATTCCTCCACTGAAAGGTGGTTGTACTTAGGAAGGGACCTAGAGAAGAATGGTGAGGCCAAATTGGAAGTAAGGAATTGCTGTAAGGTGACCATAGGGTAGTTATATAAGGTGGGAGGAGGATCACAGTTGGATGGTGGAACAAACTGGGAGAGGCAGGACTGACTTTGGTTGTAGGGATTAGTGGCAAGTGTTTCCTTTACAGGAATAAGGAAAAGGAGGATAGGTCTTTGATATGTCCACCATGGTTAAATGAGGGTGAAGGGCTAAAGGTGAGGCCTTTGGATAGGACTGAAACTTCTGTGGGACTGAGGATTTTGGTGGAAAGCTTAACAACTATGTTCCGGGATTATTTAGGCTCTGGATTTTGAGTAACGGTAGTGAGTTGTGAGGGATGTGGCAAGTTGAAAAAGTACACTAGGCAGGGTCTTTTTATTGCACCTCTTTGCAGTTCAACGGGCAATCTTCATGGGGAGTAGCAATCTGTCTTTTCCCTAATGTTGCTAAAATGACGCTTAAAACGTTTTCCATTTCCACTCTTCAAGTGTGTATTATGATATATGGTTTATCACACAAGCTGACAAAATACCATATAGGTTGTGTCAAAAGTGAATTAAACTGACACCATTTGTTTTGGACCAACATAATCCATAATTTTCACAGAAATCAGCATTTTGTGAAGCCATCAAAGAAGCAAATCTTGTGTTTTGAAGTAGTGTCATAAGTAACTGTAATATCTCGAAAATATTAGTTGCTACGTACGATTTTTCAGAGTTCCTGTTGTGCATCGTTAACACTCAGAGGTGCTAAGAGTGTCTTTTATTACTGCCGAATTTTAATTGTTCCATTGCTTCTTGTGATATCAAATATAAAATAATACTCACTCTGGTCTTTTAGCTTTATTTGAAAGGATGCATTGTTAAAATAAAGCCGTATAGTAATATTTCATTTGGATGTTTAGTAATCACAATCACACTAGATGTGACAAAGCAGGTGGATTCTTTCCATCTGTTTATCCCCCCTCTCCCACAAATAACCAATTTTTCGCTGATTTTGATCTTACTTTCGATACATTTGTCCAGGAACATGTAACAGTTACTTAAAAACCTCAACTTCCTATTTTGACTTATTTCTACTTAAATTTTTTACTCAGATTTTTTATTTCAAGTGCTCTGATCCCATTTTTGTAATTAGTTTTCATTATGGCTCCTTTAATTAAAAGTTACAGTTAACTGAATTTAAAATTATAGTTTATCAAATGCCTTAATCTATGAGTTAATAAGCATAATTACATAGTGAGCTACACCACTTGAAAGTTAAGCATTCTGACTTTCCTGTTAAGTATGTTAAATCACCAAAAACTAATTATCTTTGACAATAATTAACTTTACTGTCTGGGTCAGTACCATTTTCCATCACAGATTTTGTAATAACCATTTTTAGATTCTAGACTTTGACTACATACTTTTGTTACCTTAATTTTTCCGTACAAAATGACATGCAACAATGACTGATTAACTTACTAATTAATAACTTAGATAATTATGTTTAATTTACAATATAGTGTTTATAGGGAATTCACGGGGGCGTGTTTGTTGCAGTTAGAAGTAGTTTACCTTGTTGCGAAGTACATAGTTCCTGTGAGTTAGTATGGTTAGCGGTCATTCTTGGTAATGGGAATAAAATAATAATTGGATCCTTTTACTGATCTCCCAGTTCAGGTGATACAATTGCTGAAAGGTTCAAAGAAAACTTGAGTTTGATTTCAAACATGTACCCAACTCGTACAATTTTAGTTGCTGGTGACTTTAATTTACCCTCAATATGTTAGTGAAAATAAATGTTTAATTCTGGAGGTACGTATAAAACATCATTCGAAATTGTGCTAAACACATTCTCTGAAAATTATTTCAAGCAGTTAGTTCATGGGCCCACGCAAATAGTAAACGGCTGTGAAAACACACTTGACCTGTTGGCAACAAATAATCCTGAGCTAATAATGAGCACCAACACGAATACAGGGATTAGTGAACACTGGGTTATTGTAGCAAGACTGAATATTGTAACCCCCAAATCTTCCAAACATAAACGAAGAATATACCTATTCAAAAAGCAGATAAAAATTCACATGACGCCTCCCTGAGGCGCAATCTCCACTCCTTCCAAATTAATAATATAAGTGTAGACCACATATGGGTTGAATTAAAAGATATAGTATCAGCAGCAATGGAGATATTTATACCAAATTAATTAACAAACGATGGAGCTGATCCTCCTTGGCACACAAAATGTGTCAGAACACTGTTGAAAAAACACACACACACACACACACACACACACACACACACCATGCTAAATTTAAACAGACACAAAAATCTCCAAAATTGGCAATCTTTTACAGAAGCTCGAAATTTAGCATGGCCTTGCGACATGCTTATAATAGTTTCCACAGCAAAACTTTGCCTCGAAACCTGGCAAAAAATCCAAGGAGATTCTGGTCGTATGTGAAGTACGCCAGTGGCAAGACACAATCAACACCTCTCTGCAATAGCAGTGGAGATACTATCGAAGACAGCGTTGCCAAAGCAGAGTTATAAAACGCAGCCTCCCAAAATGCCTTCACTAATGACGACAAAGTAAATATGCCAAATTCGAATCAAGAAAGCTGCCAACACGACTAATGTAGAAATAACTATCCTTGGAGTAGTGAAGCAACTTAAATCACTTAACAAAAGCAAGTTTTCCGGTCCACATTGTATACCAGTTAGTTTCCTTTCAGAGTATGCCGATTCAATAGCTCCATACTTAACAATCATATACAACCGTTTGCTCGATGAAAGATCTGTGCCCACAGACTGGAAAGTTGCACAGGTCACACCAATATTCAAGAAAGGTAGGAGTAGTAATCCACCATGTTATAGGCCCATATCATTAACATCGATATGCAGCAAGATTTTGTAACATACATTGTGTTCGTACATGAATTACCTCGAAGAAAACTGTCTATTGACCCACAGTCAACAAGGATTTAGAAAATAGTTTTTGTGAAACACAACTAGTTCTTTACTCGCACGGTGTTGAGTGATACGGACAAGGATTTCAAATTGATTCCGTATTTATGGATTTCCAGAAGGGTTTTGACAATGTACCACACAAGTCGCTTGTAGTGAAATTGTATGCTTATGGGATATCGTCTCAGTTACGTGCCTGGATTCATGATTTCCCGACAGAGAGGTCACAGTTCGTAGTAACTGACAGAAAGTGATCAAGTAAAACAGAAGTGATTTCTGGCGTTCCTCAAGGTAGTGTTACAGGTCCTTTGCTGTTCCATATCTACATAGACGATTTGGGAGACAATCTGAGCAGCTGTATTAGGTTGCCATTCTATATTCACGAAGATGCAAAGCTGGTACTTTTTGCCGATGATACTAGTATAGCTATCACACCCAACAGACAAGAATTAACTGGTGAAATTGTAAATGATGTTTTTTCAGAAAATCATTAAGTGGTTCTGTGTAAATGGGGTCTCATTAAACTTTGACAAAACACAGTATATACAGTTCCACACAGTAAATGGAATGACACCATTAATAAATATAGACTTCGATCATAAATCGGTAGCTAAGGTAGAATATTCAAAATTTCTAGGTGTACGCATTGATGAGGGGTTGAACTGGAAAAAACACACTGAGGATCTGCTGAAACATTTGAGTTCAGCTGCTTATGTTATTAGGGTCATTGCAAATTTTGGCGATATACATCTGAGTAAATTAGTTTACCATGCCTAATTTCACTCTCCTCTTTCGTATGGCATCATATTCTGGGGTAACTCATCATTGAGTAAAAGAGTGTTCATTGCACAAAAGTGTGTAATCAGAATAATTGCTGGAGCTCATCCAAGATCATCCTGCAGACACTTATTTAAAGAGCTAGAGATCTTCACTGTAGCCTCACAATATATATATTCACTTATGAAATTTGTTATTAACAATCCGAACAAATTCAACAGTAATAGCAGTGTACATGGCTACAACACTAGGAGAAAGGATGATCTTCACTACTAAAGGTTAAATCTAACTTGGCTCAGAAGGGGGTAAATTATGCTGCCACGAAAGTCTTTGGTCACTTACCTAATAGCACCAAAAGTCTGACAGATAGCCACATAGCATTTAAAAGGAAATTAAAAGAATTTCTTAATGGCAACTCCTTCTACTCATCAGATGAATTTTTGGATATAGTAAGTGGGTAATTTCCCCAATCCCACAAAAAAAATAATAAATAAAATAAAATAAAATAAAAAAATAAAATTAAGTGTCATTTAATATTTTGTGTAATGTAATATCTTGCATAGACACCTTTTATTAACTTGACACGTTCCAAATCATTACGAAGTGTCATATTCATGATCTATGGAACAAGTACTAATCTAATCTAATCTGTTTGCAGGTGACGCTGTCGTTTATCGACTAGTAAAGTCATCAGAAGATCAAAACAAATTGCAAAACGATTTAGAAAATATATCGGTATGGTGCAAAAACTGGAAATTGACCCTAAATAATGAAAAGTGTGAGGTCATTCTCATGAGTGCTAAAAGGAATCTGTTCAACTTTGGTTACAAGATAAATCAGTCAAATATAAAGGCTGTAAAATTAAATAAATACCTAGAAATTACAGTTATGTACAACTTAAATTGGAAAGAATACATAGAATATGTTGTGGGGTAGGCTGACTAAAGGCTGCTTTTTATTGGCAGAACCCTTAGAAAATGTAACAGATCTACTAAATGGACTGCTGACACTACACTTGTCCATCCTCTTTTAGAATACTGCAGTGTGGTGTGGGATCCTTACCAGACAGGACTGACCAAGTACATCGAAAAAGTTCAAATAAGGGCAGCACGTTTTGTATCATTGCCAAATAGGGGAGAGAGAATCGCTGAAATGATACAGGATTTGGGGTGGACATCATTAAAATCGAAGGCTTTTTTTGTTGTGGCGGAATCTTCCCACAAAATTTCTATAACCAACTTCTCCTCCAGAGATGAAAATATTTTGTCGACACCGACCTACATGGGGAGAAATGACCACCATAATACAATAAAGGAAATCAGAGTCTGCATGGAAAGATGTAGGTGTCCATTTTTTCCGTGTGCTATACGAGATTGGAATAATAGTGTGTTGTGAGGGGGATTCGATGAAACCTCTGCCAGGCACTTAAATGCAGAATATCGATGCAGATGTAGATATTGCAGAAGAAAAATAGTATTCATATATTTTTCTAAATCTGCAACCAGCAACATTTCCTGTAATCCGAAATTCTATTGATTCCTGTAGCTAACTGAAAACATTAAATTCCAACCTAGACATTTTTCAAAGTATTATGTAGTTTTCAAAATAAAAGTTGTTCTTATGTCTGTCTATAAGTAGTCAAATGTCACAAAAAACAGTCAGTCCATGGTTTGAAATTAAATGACAAACATCCATGTTTGTCTTGGTGTTCATCTTTTCCCTATGTGTGTTCATCTCGCCTTGTCTTTTTGGGCTGGATATTTTCATGTGTTGCAGAGTGGCTGGCTCATCCTCTTTCATTCCTGTGGGCAGCCAGCCCAGACCATCTGCTCTATGGTTTTAATACCTTCCTCTAGTTTTCCTTTTGGTGTGCGTTTTCTCCCAGTTTTGTTCCTTTCTTTCGTTTTCTCTTTCGGTGTGGTTCTCCATTCCTTTTACCCTCTTTTACCTCCACAAATTGAATTTGGGTGTTGTTTTACCTTGAGCCTTGTTTGCATCAGGAAAAAGGGACTGACAACCTTGTAGTTTGGTCCCTTATATCCCAAACCAACCAACCAACCATCTCTGTTGGAAGTACTCTTGTTGTTGACTTAGGCCACCACTAAGAACATTCTGTAAGTGAATATACAAGCACCAACGACTGTGAAACTGAAGAACGATAATGTAAAAGAATTCCAAATATTTCTGTTACCCGAAGGGAACAATATTTTGAATAATTTTGAGTTGCAATTAGCAAGACTGAAGTATTATTGTCATCAATCTGGTTGTTGGACATAGTGCTTTCCATGAGGAAAAGACTTGATTGAACTACCCGTATGTGATTTCCTCCAGCAAGTACACTGATGCTTCTAGACAAGTGTGAGCTGTTTACTTCTGCCGCAATCGACTGCTTCACCACTTTTATTGCACTAATGATTGTTTGTAGTGTAAAAATAACCATAGTTAATAACTAAAATTTGAAGGGAATAAAATGTGGGGGTTAATTTCTTCTAAACTATGGTGTCTTTTACATCAGTGAACAAATCCCAGCCCACACTCGATCAGATTTTCAGCTTTGCAGTGATCATGACTGGTGCCACTGGGGGGGAAACTACAACATTACTGGTCATTTCTTTTCACAACATGTCTAACTAGTTCATTTCTTCAAGAGAAATGCATAGACCCATGTTCATGCGAAATGATGTTAAAATATTATTATTGTAGGCAGAGTTCTTAATCTCTCACTTGATGACCATTCATGTTCATATGTTAAATAACTTGCGTTATGGTGATGGGTTGGCAAGATGATGGCCAAGCACAACAGAGCCAACATTCTTTGGAGGAGATATTTCTATTACAACTTACAAGAAAAAAAATAAAATAAAATAAACAGCAACTGTCCACCTACACGTTGGCAAATATGTTTTGAGTACAACACAGAAGTTTTGATGGGAAGCCCTTACACATACCCCATACGGTCCCAATCTCTCACCATATGATTTCCATATTATTTGAGTCCTGAAGAAAGGCATACTGGCCATCAGTTTCTTTTGGATGAAGAGATGCATTTCTGTCTACAATCATGGTTCTATAGACAACTGCAAACATTTTTCCATGAGGGCATTGACAGTATTTTCTCACAGTGGGATAAATGTAGTAAAGATTATGACGATTACTTTTGAATTGATGAACAGTATACATACTTTTTTCCATGTGTCTCATTTTCATATGATTACCCCTTAGAGTGTCTATTGGAAATATTAGTTACTGGTAAGCCCTATTCTGCTTTTAAATATTTACTCTATTCTCTTCACATCTTTTTTTTTTTTTTTTTTTTCATTACAACCCTTTCCTGAAAGTTAAAAAAAGTACAGGTGTAGATTTACCTTTTTTCTTTCTTTTTTTTTATCTTTGGGGTAATGGGTATAACTAGGATGACCAGATGCAATTGTTTAAAAAGGAAGACAAACAGCTTTAAAAAGGAGGACAAAAGAAGGAAAAAGAGGACACATCAAATGGGTCAACTGTAGATGAGGATACCACCAGTCAGCTTTGGACAAGTCACGTGACTGCCGGGAATTACCGCTAAAACTAGTAGTTAATTATTACTGATGGTCAGGTGGTGGTTAACTGAGCAATATAGAAAAATTAAAAACATTGATTGTGCTGACAGTGTGGCGTCAATTGTTTTGTTATGTCAACAACACAGAATTGTTTACAAAGCGAAAAACGTAAGACCATTCACCTCCCTTCATCCGACGCACCGCTACCAACATCTACAATTCAAGCAGCAGCTGACGACATGTAAAGTGCACTTTAACCTTACGAATACAATTGATTATGACACAATGAAATAAAACCATGAAAGTTAATCTGTCGAGTTATTTGTTACCTTTATTGGCCACTGAGACGTATGTTCCAGCTCCACATTTCTTACATTCCGTTTCAAATTCATTTCTCCCTTTCTTGAAAGCCGGATATTTGCAGGAAAGGACATCAGAAAATGTGCACTTTCGTTTACGCATAGCCAAATATTTTACGTAACTCACGCACTTAAAAATTACACTCAAAAATCACACGTGCACTACAGGAAGCCAAGCCAATACAAAGCGAAGATACGAAACGAAAATTTTAAATAATCGATATTTGCATTCGCTTATAGGTCGATCAATGATAGCATCGACGATCCTGGTACCACCTACTAACACCACCTTCGTGCGTGTTTATCACGAAGACTGTGCCAATAGTTAAACTATTTAAGAAAAGAGCAATAGAATGGAACAAATTGTAAATTTAACTGTACTATGCTCAACTTTGCGAAAAAGCCGGACACTGTAAAAATCCGCCCAGACCCCGGACAAAGAGCTAAAAAGGAGGACATGTCCAGATTAATCTCGACGTCTCATCACCCTAGGTATAACTGAAGAAAAGTAAGCAATGTTGCCATGGATGGAAAGCATTGTACAAGCTGCACCAATAGTGGATGTGCTCTGTGTCAAGGATGGGGGAAGGGAAGCAAGAAGAGAGGTGGTTTGCATTGGAGGAGTGAAATACACTTAAAATGTGGATATATTCTCAGTGCCAGGTTACATAAGTGTTCATCCAGGCCGGACTGTAAAGGACACTGCCAGTACGGGGAACAGTTGAATTCAAGATTGGAAGAGGGAGAGAAGATGCTTCATGTTAAGTTTGGCTGGTGACTGGTAATGGAGCACAGAAAGAGAGACAGATGGCAGAAGAAAATATTACTCCTGATAATCCAGACTGGCTAGGTGTCCTGTACAGCAAGGAAAGGTGTAATGCATCGAAAAGAGCAGAGTAAATCATTAAACACAAAATATGTCTTTGGAAAGTGAGACCAGCTATAACTGCTGTAAAACGAGTAAGAAGCCAGATACCATATCAAACAGTATAAAATCAGAAAAGCAAAAAAGAATTACAACTAGTCCCAGAATCGAACTCTCTAAATCAAGTCTTCTAACAACAAACTCTACTGACTGCACCAGCTGAGCAGTATAGCTATGCAGCAATGAATGAAGGTACTTATCGTACATGTGATTTGAGTGTTGCCAAATTTCTTTTATTTGATGTCCATTTTCTACCAAAAATTTGCATGGGATGAAATTTGGTTAGAGTCTTTTGTATTCTTGGTATGCAGGGAATCATGCTGTGGCATCTGAGAGCACAAGTTTTGGTCCACCCTGTATATCTGATCTAATGCCTAAATGCAATTAAAGCATCAGTGTAGCCCAAGACAGCCATTTTTGTGCTAGTATTAATGTCTTAGAATCTTAATTGTTTGTATTTATGTTATTCATTTGTAGCATACATAAGATGTTTCTATGATGCTAGTTAAAGTCTTTTTATCCAGCAGAGTGCTGTATTACTAACATATCTGGCCCAATTCTCAGAACTTACCAGCAAAACTTCTCCATGCATCCACACTATCAAGGTCATTTCCGTAAAAGCCGTTGCATATCCACCTGCTTATCTCTTATTTGTAAAACATCACTGATATCCTTTAAGGAGTTGGTAACTTCATCAAGCTGCAAAGAAATGGCAGATTTCTAGAGTATTTCTCTGTTTGAGACAAAATTTTGACATTTTACTAATACAAGTGGGAGTACTTAATACATCTGATTTTAATTCCATAATTAATATTTATGGAAATAAAAAGTATCAGTAATTCTTAACAGATCAACGAAAATAATTAATTTTTGAAAGTATAATCAATTGGATGGTTAAAAAAATCTACTCATCAAGCAGTAGTACAAGAACACAAATATAGCGATATTTAAATCTGCAAGCTTTCGAAGCCATTTGCTCCTCCTCCTGGCAGAAGGGTTGGAGAAGGAAGAGGGGTAAAGAAAAGGACTGATGAGGTTAACGAAATGCCGATGTAAAAGGCCGAATAGTGTTTATGTAACAGCCCCTTTGACAGCATATGTTTTCCCAATTACAGGGCTGGTACAGGTGGAGAGTGCATAGGGCAAGTCTTACAGAGGGGATGGGCACAGGGGTAGGAACCATACGGTTGGGAAATGGGTACTGGAGCTTAGGGTCTGACAAGGATATTGTGGAGACTGGGAAGGCGATGAAAAGCTATTCTAGATATGGTGGGCAAAATATCAGCAGAATGGATTTCTTTTCAGTGTATGATGTATAAGTCATAACCTTGTTGAAGTAGCTGATTAATACATTCAAGACCAGGATAATAGAGAGACACAAAATTTGAACTTATAAGTTGTTTTTCAAGTGATTGTACCATGATTGGATATAGCGGTTTGAGAGACCTGCTTTTGAACTAGGCCAGCAGTCTAATAACGTCCAATGAAACCTGAGGTGAGAGTGTTAAGTGTATTGCTGTAAGGTATCTGTACTGAACAAATACATCTGGCTCAAATGCTACAGCTGTACATGAGGCAATGTTTGACATGGAAAAGATGGGAACTGTCAAAATGTAAGTAATGTTGTTTGTTACTAGATTTAATGTGAACAGAAATGTGCAGCTGACCTCTGGTGAGGATGACGCCAACATGAAGAAAAGTGGTATGAAATTCGGAATAGGACCACATGAAATCTAATTGGGTGAATGTATTTAGAGACTCCAAGAATTTTAATGGGTCAGCCTCACCATGAGTCCATATAGCAAAGATGTCACCAATGTACCTAAACCAAACCAGGGGTTGGAGTGTTAAGGACCCCTCATTAAAATCTCAAGCCCTTCACAAGGACTAACACAACAATCCATACAACTTCTTGCCCCACCTAAACCAAGCACTCCTACCTTTTACTTTTTCCTAACATCCACAAGCCTAATCACACTGGCCGTCCTATAAATGCTAGCTTCAAAACACCCATCGAATGTATATCTGCCTTATTTGATCAACATCTGCAACTTACAGTAAAAAGACTTACCTCCTATTTTAGACACCAACCATTTCCCAGATTGTCTGAGATCTGTGCCCCTCCCACTCCCTCCACACATCTTGCTTGTCACAACTGATGCCCTCTATACCAGCATCCCACATGTACATCGTCCGTCTGCTACTGAATGTTTCCTCAGCCAGCACACACCTGATACCAAACCTATGACATCCTTCCTGCTCACCTTAATCAACTTTATACTTACAAAAACTACTTTACCTCTGCAGGGTAAACATACAAACAGATCAGGGGCACAGCCATGGTAACCAGGATGACTCCTTCCTACACCAATCTATTCATGCGTCACTTGGAGAGGGCTTTCCTGGGATCCATAAGCCTTCCGCTCCTGAGTCGGTTTAGATATACTGATGACATCTTTGCCACATTAAGTCATGGTAAGGCTGACCTGTTAAAATTCTTGGAGTCTCTAAATACAGTCTCCCAATTAAATTTCACATGATCCTATTCCGAATCCCATGGCACTTTCCTTAACATTGATCTCACAGTGTTTTGGCAGTAATCTCTTTCTTTTGTATTACTCTATCTTCTGCCTTTAAGTTCTCAGGTTTTCAAATCTCGTCCACAGCAGTCCCCAGCAATCTGGCTTTCTTTCTCATCTTGTCCGGTGAATCTCCTGTGAGCCAGGACTCTGGGCAACTTCTCCGAACTCTCCCTATTTCCTAAATCAAAGCCAGTCCTTTTCCTTTACCCCTCTTCCTTCTCCTTCAACGGTCCAGCCAGGAGGAGGAGCCACTCGCTCCAAAAGCTTGCAAATTTAAATGCCTTTATACTTGTGTTTCCTGCTGCTGCTGCTTAGTGTGTATATTTTTTATCTATACAATAGTTTTGAACCACTTTTTTCGGCATAAACAAACACAAACACATTTGGCAGCAAGATACATTGCATCAAAAATCAATAAAAAGTGGTTGTTGTTTTTGTGGTCTACAGTATAAAGACTGGTTTCCTGCAGCTCTCCATGCTACTCCGTGTGAACTACTACATCTCAGAGTAAATGTTGAATCCTGAATACTTCTGAATATGCTTAGTATATTCATCTCTTGGTCTCTATGATTTTTACCTCCTGCTCTTCCCTCCAATACAAAGTCAATGATCCCTTGATGTCTCAGGATGTATCCTATCAAACAATCCCTTCTTTTGCTCAAGTTGCGCCACTAGTTTGTCTCCCCAATTCTATTCAGTACTTTCTCATTAGTTACCTGATCTACCCATCTGATCTTCAACCTTCTTCCATAGCACCACATTTTGAAAGTTCCTATTCTCTTTTTGTCTAAACTGTTTAACATCCATTTTTCACTTCCCTTACATGGTTACACTCCAGACAAACACATTCAGAAAATAAAGTAAAAGGTTATAATATAATCAAACATCCAACAAAGACAAAAATATGAGAATTATTATGAGGGGTAACATATACTGACCAATTAATTAGCAAATTCTAAATTTTTATTTCCTCCCAGACCAATAAAAACTGAGGAAAACAAGTCTTTTATACAAAATATCCCCAAACAGAAGTTACAATCCACAAATATAAATTAAATAATGCCAAGAATGAAGCTACCTTATGAGTTAAAACAACATTTGATACTGCAAAAAAAATTATATATATATCTATCTCAGCATCATAGCATCAGATGCTCTCTCAAGTTTCTTGGAATGATTATTTTATGGTGTGCTTCCAGTTGCTCTGTTGAGTTAGCACTTGAAAAAGATGGCCGAGTTGGTCATCAAAATATTGTGCATAAAATGGGAACAGCGTCTTGGCAGAACACCCAGAAGCACACCATAACAACATAAATATAGTGAATTCACTCACTAATACTAGTAGTATGAGGAAATTGAGATGAGGTAAAAATTAAAAAAATAAAATAAAATAAAATAAACTGGCTGAACGGCAGTAAAGTTCTGAACAATATAAAGGTTATTTTACAGCATTCAATATCAAGAAAAAAGTTCAAGCAGCAAGAACTAATCTTGGGAAAAAAATCTTCTATTGAAGGAAAAAGTGCAAGAGCATGGGAACAAAAAAGAATTAAAGAGGGAATTCTAAATAAATAAAGGATGTTAAATATATTAGACATGACTCTTAGGGGCATAGGAGGAGGAGGAGGAGGAGGAGGGGGGGGGGGGGGGGGGGAGACTGTCAACAGACTATATGGAGAAGTCTCTGACAATGTAAAATCCACCACTCTCATATCAGGCCCAAAAGTCTGTTCTGACTAGCTGTCTGCTGCCTACAAGGCAGTGTGAGGAATGATCTATGATCCTGGAAATGGTATCAAAAATTTGCTAGTCCTTCCAGCTGTTATTCCCAGTACATGAATCCACATCTACATACATACTCCACAAGCTGTTGTACAGTGCGTGTTAGAGGGTACCCTGTACCATTACAAGTCATTTCCTTTCCTGTTCCACTCGCAGATTCGGCGAGGGAAAAATGATGGTCTGTATGGCTACATATAAGCTCTGATTGTTCATACCTTATCGTCATGGTCCTTATGAGAAATGTATGTTCGCAACAGTAGCATCGTTCGGTTGTTGTTGTTGTGGTCTTCAGTCCTGAGGCTGGTTTGATGCAGCTCTCCATGCTACTCTATCCTGTGCAAGCTTCTTCATCTCCCAGTACCTACTGCAATCTACATCCTTCTGAATCTGCTTAGTGTATTCATCTCTTGGTCTCCCTCTACGATTTTTACCCTCCACGCTGCCCTCCAATACTAAATTGGTGATCCCTTGATGCCTCAGAACATGTCCTACCAAACGATCCCGTCTTCTGGTCAAGTTGTGCCACAAACTTCTCTTCTCCCCAATCCTGTTCAATACTTCCTCATTAGTTATGTGATCTACCCATCTAATCTTCAGCATTCTTCTGTAGCACCACATTTCGAAAGCTTCTATTCTCTTCTTGTCCAAACTATTTATCGTCCATGTTTCACTTCCATACATGGCTACACTCCATACAAATGCTTTCAGAAATGACTTCCTGACACGTAAATCTATACTTGATGTTAACAAATTTTTCTTCTTCAGAAAAGCTTTCCTTGCCATTGCCAGTCTACATTTTATATCCTCTCTACTTCGACCATCACCAGTTATTTTGCTCCCCAAATAGCAAAACTCCTTTACTACTTTAAGTGTCTCATTTCCTAATCTAATTCCCTCAGCATCACCCGACTTAATTCGACTACATTCCATTATCTTCGTTTTGCTTTTGTTGATGTTCATCTTATATCCTCCTTTCAAGACACTGTCCAATCCATTCAACTGCTCTTCCAAGTCCTTTGCTGTCTCTGACAGAATTACAATGTCATCGGCGAACCTCAAAGTTTTTATTTCTTCTCCATGGATTTTAATACCTACTCCGAATTTTTCTTTTGTTTCCTTTACTGCTTGCTCAATATACAGATTGAACAACATCGGGGAGAGGCTACAACCCTGTCTTACTCCCTTCCCAACCACTGCTTCCCTTTCATGCCCGTCTACTCTTATAACTGCCATCTGGTTTCTGAACAAATTGTAAATAGCCTTTCGCTCCCTGTATTTTACCCCTGCCACCTTTAGAATTTGAAAGAGAGTATTCCAGTCAACATTGTCACAAGCTTTCTCTGTCTACAAATGCTAGAAACGTAGGTTTGCCTTTCCTTAATCTTTCTTCTAAGATAAGTGGTAAGGTCAGTATTGCCTCACGTGTTCCAGTGTTTCTACGGAATCCAAACTGATCTTCCCCGAGGTTGGCTTCTACTAGTTTTTCCATTAGTCTGTAAAGAATTTGTGTTAGTATTTTGCAGCTGTGACTTATTAAACTGATAGTTCGGTAATTTTCACATCTGTCAAAACCTGCTTTCTTTGGGATTGGAATTATTATATTCTTCTTGAAGTCTGAGGGTATTTCGCCTGTCTCATACATCTTGCTCACCAGATGGTAGAGTTTTGTCAGGACTGGCTCTCCCAAGGCCGTCAGTAGTTCCAATGGAATGTTGTCTACTCCGGGGGCCTTGTTTCGACTCAGGTCTTTCAGTGCTCTGTCAAACTCTTCACGCAGTATCGTATCTCCCATTTCATCTTCATCTACATCCTCTTCCATTTCCATAATATTGTCCTCAAGTACATCGCCCTTGTATAGACCCTCTATATACTCCTTCCACCTTTCTGCTTTCCCTTCTTTGCTTAGAACTGGGTTTCCATCTGAGCTCTTGATATTCATACAAGTCGTTCTCTTATCTCCAAAGGTCTCTTTAATTTTCCTGCAGGCAGTATCTATCTTACCCCTAGTGAGATAAGCCTCTACATCCTTACATTTGTCCTCTAGCCATCCGTGCTTAGCCATTTTGCACTTCCTGTCGATATCATTTTTGAGACGTTTGTATTCCTTTTTGCCTGCTTCATTTACTGCATTTTTATATTTTCTCCTTTCATCAATTAAATTCAGTATTTCTTCTGTTACCCAAGGATTTCTACTAACCCTCGTCTTTTTACCTACTTGATCCTCTGCTGCCTTCACTACTTCATCCCTCAAAGCTACCCATTCTTCTTCTACTGTATTTCTTTCCCCCATTCCTGTCAATTGCTCCCTTATGCTCTCCCTGAAACTCTGTACAACCTTTGGTTCTTTCAGTTTATCCAGGTCCCATCTCCTTAAATTCCCACCTTTTTGCAGTTTCTTCAGTTTTAATCTACAGGTCATAACCAATAGATTGTGGTCCACATCTGCCCCTGGAAATGTCTTACAATTTAAAACCTGGTTCCTAAATCTCTGTCTTACCATTATATAATCTATCTGATACCTTTTAGTATCTCCAGGGTTCTTCCATGTATACAACCTTCTTTCATGATTCTTAAACCAAGTGTTAGCTATGATTATGTTGTGCTCTGTGCAAAATTCTACCAGGCGGCTTCCTCTTTCATTTCTTAGCCCCAATCCATATTCACCGACTATGTTTCCTTCTCTCTCTTTTCCTACACTCGAATTCCAGTCACCCATTACTATTAAATTTTCGTCTCCCTTCACTATCTGAATAATTTCTTTTATTTCATCATAAGTTTCTTCAATTTCTTCGTCATCTGCAGAGCTAGTTGGCATATAAACTTGTACTACTGTAGTAGGTGTTCTATTCCCGAATTCCCTTAGCATCTCTGTAACACTTGCTTGTTATTAGAAGCTATCGGTAACCTACCTTGCAGCCTGCTTCTGAATTGATTAGATGTTTTCTTTTAATCCGACCTGGTAAGAATCCCATACACTCAATAAATACTCAAGAATATATCACACTGCCATCCTATATGTGGTCTCCTTTACAGATGAAACGCATTTTCCTAAAATTGTCCCAATAAACCAAAGCTGACCATTTGCTTTCCCAACCACAATCCTCACATGCTCGTTCCATTGCTATGTTACAACCAGGTATTTAAACGATGTGATTGTATCAAGCAGGACATTACTAATGCTGTATCCAGATATTATACACTCCTGGTTCAAAAAATGGGTCAAATGGCTCTGAGCACTATGGGACTCAACTGCTGAGGTCATTAGTCCCCTAGAACTTAGAACTAGTTAAACCTAACTAACCTAAGGACATCACAAACATCCATGCCAGAGGCAGGATTCGACCCTGCGACCGTAGCGGTCTTGCGGTTCCAGACTGCAGCGCCTTCAACCGCACGGCCACTTTGGCCGGCTATACACTCCTGGAAATGGAAAAAAGAACACATTGACACCGGTGTGTCAGACCCACCATACTTGCTCCGGACACTGTGAGAGGGCTGTACAAGCAATGATCACACGCACGGCACAGCGGACACACCAGGAACCGCGGTGTTGGCCGTCGAATGGCACTAGCTGCGCAGCATTTGTGCACCGCCGCCGTCAGTGTCAGCCAGTTTGCCGTGGCATACGGAGCTCCATCGCAGTCTTTAACACTGGTAGCATGCCGCGACAGTGTGGACGTGAATCGTATGTGCAGTTGACGGACTTTGAGCGAGGGCGTATAGTGGGCATGCGGGAGGCCGGGTGGACGTACCGCCGAATTGCTCAACACGTGGGGCGTGAGGTCTCCACAGTACATCGATGTTGTCGCCAGTGGTCGGCGGAAGGTGCACGTGCCCGTCGACCTGGGACCGGACCGCAGCGACGCACGGATGCACGCCAAGACCGTAGGATCCTACGCAGTGCCGTAGGGGACCGCACCGCCACTTCCCAGCAAATTAGGGACACTGTTGCTCCTGGGGTATCGGCGAGGACCATTCGCAACCATCTCCATGAAGCTGGGCTACGGTCCCGCACACCGTTAGGCCGTCTTCCACTCACGCCCCAACATCGTGCAGCCCGCCTCCAGTGGTGTCGCGACAGGCGTGAATGGAGGGACAAATGGAGACGTGTCGTCTTCAGCGATGAGAGTCGCTTCTGCCTTGGTGCCAATGATGGTCGTATGCGTGTCTGGCGCCGTGCAGGTGAGCGCCACAATCAGGACTGCATACCACCGAGGCACACAGGGCCAACACCCGGCATCATGGTGTGGGGAGCGATCTCCTACACTGGCCGTACACCACTGGTGATCGTCGAGGGGACACTGAATAGTGCACGGTACATCCAAACCGTCATCGAACCCATCGTTCTACCATTCCTAGACCGGCAAGGGAACTTGCTGTTCCAACAGGACAATGCACGTCCGCATGTATCCCGTGCCACCCAACGTGCTCTAGAAGGTGTAAGTCAACTACCCTGGCCAGCAAGATCTCCGGATCTGTCCCCCATTGAGCATGTTTGGGACTGGATGAAGCGTCGTCTCAAGGGGGTTGCACGTCCAGCACGAACGCTGGTCCAACTGAGGCGCCAGGTGGAAATGGCATGGCAAGCCATTCCACAGGACTACATCCAGCATCTCTACGATCGTCTCCATGGGAGAATAGCAGCCTGCATTGCTGCGAAAGGTGGATATACACTGTACTAGTGCCGACATTGTGCATGCTCTGTTGCCTGTGTCTATGTGCCTGTGGTTCTGTCAGTGTGATCATGTGATGTATCTGACCCCAGGAATGTGTCAATAAAGTTTCCCCTTCCTGGGACAATGAATTCACGGTGTTCTTATTTCAATTTCCAGGAGTGTAGATTTGTTTTACCTACTCATCCACACGAACTTACATCTACCTACATTCATAGCTAGTTGCCATTCATCATACCAACTAGAAGTTTTGCCTAAGTCATCTTTTACCCTCCTACAGTCACTCATCTTCGACACCTCCGTGCACACCATAGCATCTTGAGTGAACAACCACAGATTGCTTCCCACCAGGTCATTTATGTATATAGAAAAAATAGCAGTCCTCTCACATTTCCCTGGGACACTTCTGACAATCCTTGTCTCTGACGAATACTCACTGTCAAAGGCAACACACTGGGTTCTGTCAGTTAAGAAGTCTTCAAGCTATTCATATATCTGGTAACTATTCAGTATGACTGTACCTCTGTTACAAGTCTGTAGAGGGGTGCTGTGCCAAATGCTTTATGGAAATTGAGAAATACGGAATCTGTCTGCTGCCCTTCATTCATAGTGAGCAGTATATAATGTGAGAAAAGGGCAACTGGACTTTTTGATCTCTAGGGAATTTATTATATTCGAATCCTGATGATGCCACTACTACTTTATTCAAGCAGCTCCCCATTTGGCCTCACAAGGCTGAGTGGACCCCTTTCAACACTTTACTACCTCACAAAAATCTATTGGGAATCGGACCCAAGTCCTGCTGCACCTAAGGTAATGATGCTAATCATTTGGCCAGAGAGCAATCATTTTACAAAGTAATGAACAAATAAACAACTGGGCATGAGGGTCAAAATGACTTATCAAAATAAGTGACCAAGGGTTAGAGGAGCAACTGAAATTGATCAACAGATCAACTGGACCTGATGGAATAAGAATACAGTTCTACATAGAGTTCAAAAAAATAGCTTGCTCCTCTTCCAGCAGCAACATTCCGTAGGTCACTCGGGAGGAGCAATGTGTTCCATATGATTGGGGAGAGAAAAAACAAGTCATTCCTGTGGGAAGGGTCTTCAAACAGATGCACAAAATAATAGGACTGTATCCCTTATGTCTGTCTGTTGTAAAATTTTGGAAAATATTTTATGACTCCATATTACGACATTTCTGGAGACCGAAAACCTCCTCTGTATAATCAACATGGGTCCTGCAAAAATGATAATGTGAAACATAACTCGCTCTGTTCATCCACAGGACTCAGAAAGCAGTAGATACTGGTGAAAAGGTTAATGCCTGTTCCTTGACTTCCAGAAGCCGTTTGATACAGTTCCACACTGCTGCCTAATTAATAAAATACAACTGTATGGAGTATCAGACCAGCTTCGTGACTGGTGACTGGACTGCAGAGTTTCTAGCAAACAGAACACAGCATGTCATTCTTAACACAGAGAAATATCTAAGACATGAAAGTAACTTTGGACATACCCCAATGCTGTTGTATACATGTAAGTTGCAATGCTACAAAATTTTAGCGAACTGCAGGAAGCCCTGTAAATGATCCAAACTAGGTGCAGGGATTGGGAATTGATTCTCAGCATAAACAAAGGCAGTGAATTGTGCGAACTAAGCAGAGAGGACCATTAATATATGATTACAGGATTGGAAACTATCAATGGGAGCAGTCACAACTGTAAAACATGTGGGAATCTGTGTACATAGCAGTTTAAGGTGGGATCACCACATAAACCTGTAAGGCAGATTCATTGGAAGAAGTTGCTTATAATTCCTCATACCATTCATTAGTCTGGGATCTGTATAAGATAGGATTGATAGAGGAAATAGAGAAGATAGGAAGAAGAGCAGCGTGTTGTATTACATATTCATTTAGATGCTTAGCCAACTCTAGTAGCAGTTGCTGCAAGAGAGGCATTCTGAACTACTGTGTCATTTATTGTTAAAGTTATGAGATTGTACATCCCTATGAAAGTCAATCAATATACTGCTTCATTCCACTTATATCTCACCATGAAGGTAAAATTAGAGAGATATTCAGGCTCACATAGAGGCTTCCCATCAATTGTTCTTCCCACACACTATTCGCGACAGGAACAGGAAAAGCGGGAAGTGAAAGTGGTACCACAGTAACACGCCGTAATGTGGCTTGTAGAGTATAGATGTAGATGCAGACACAACACTACACCCATCTACAAACAGAAATAGTAAAAGAGGCAATAGAATTTTATAGAATGGAACTGCTACATGTACTAGAGGCATTCCTAAGAACTGGTCAACTGTGTTACTAGTAAACTGTATGATATATTAAGAAATCTCTGACAAATGCTGAAATGGAGAGGATGTAACGAGTAATAGGAGAAATTGAATTTATTTCAATAAACAAAAAACAATGAACAATTACACTGGTCAACATGATTTTTGCCTTGGTTGTACCAATAGTTGTATGTAATGCAATTTTTTTATCATGTTTTCAAATATGTATTCGGAATTTTTCCTCCATCCACAGCTATTTTTATTTCAGTTTCAACTTTTTTCTTTAAAATGTATGTTTTTTCCCCATTTGCCCAGTCAAATAAAACCACCTAGAGCATTGTAAATACGATGGAACAGAATGAGCTAACTCAAATGTTACCCACATGTTTGTTCATGCATGATCTGGCGTAGGATGCGTTCATCACAACGATGATAGTTGTGAGATAGCAGTGAACCATCAAAAACATCATTGTGAGTGCTTTGTGTGTCTGAATTGTTGTATGTAATATATATACAAATTTAATTCTTTTGGTTAGTCATTAGTTACAAAATTCCTGGATCTGTTCAAATCATTCTCAGAACATTGGTTTTATTATGTTGATTTAGAGTGCAAAACAACTCTCATAATTGACCACATCATAACCTAAGATTATCAAGAAGTAAAACAACTTAAAATCGACTATACATTAAGCCAACTATGGAAGGAAAGTGAGCTAGGAACAAGGACTTCCGCAGGGGTAATTGTCCAGAAAATAGGTGATAGAGACAGTGCAGATCCTGAACCAAACATTAAATGTCTATCGCCACACTGCTACGATGTATAAAAAGTAAAAAGTGATAACAGCCTACGCATTGTTCGCTAAAACAGCTGATAACTGAGATGGCAAACATACATTAGAGTGTAAGTGGTTAAAAAAAGGGCATTCAGTCAGGAGATAGCAAACCACTAGAGGCTGACAACAATGAGCACAAAGTGATGGGGGATCACCACTTAACAAATGGCGATGACTAAAATGACAATGCCCAATACGCAGCCTAGCTAAAATGATCTTCTCATGGCTAGGGGGCCGAGATGAGGTAGGCCAAGTAACTGGGAGAAGTTTAACCCTTCGGAGCTTTTTTCCATGACCAGTGGTGATGCCGAAGTGACACGACCTGCTGACAAACGGCACCACAAAGATCATCCAAACGGATAGAAGAGCTTATGGACTGAGTAGGAGGACTCCACCCTTGGCGGCCTCACTTCCCGTCAGACTGACGTGACCAGGAACCCACATGGACATCACATGGCTCCCTCAACAGCGAGCAAGTAGAAGCTTTCTTGGAATTATTGTACTAAGGGATGAACTGTGTACAGCACACAGAAGCTCTGGAGGGCATCGACAGAATCAGATCATATGACACAATTAGAAAGCCTGTATTGACAGGTGCATTGGGTGACCCGATACAGAACGAAGAGTTCTGCTGTAAATATTGAGCAACGTTCTGGAAGTCGACACCGAAAATGGTCAGTGCCAATGATGAAGGCACACCTGGCACCACAGTTGATCTTACAGCTATCAGTGTACACGAAGGTGTTGTCACTAAGTTGTGTGCAAAGTTCGAGAAACTGTGATAGATCAAATCTGGAATAGTTTCTTAAGAAGCGAATGAATTCCAAAACGAACATGAGCCGCTGCATGAAGCCAAAGTGATGACGGGTTCACATCCATCAGGAAAGTGTCTGGACACATGAAGTTAAGTTGACAGAGTAGGAGCCGAAAGCGAACTCCAGAGGTAACAGAAGAGCAATGCTCCCCACACAGGTGGTCAAGGAGTCATCGAAAAGGGAGGCATAGGATGGACAGCTAAGCATGGCAGAGAAATTGCGAGCTTATCTGCTGAGGGGAACATCACTCTGGTATGACAGTGGTAGTTTGGCAGCTTCTGCATAGACAGTTTCAACCGGGCTAGTGTACAGATAGGCGAAAATTGAGACGCATATAGCGCTTCTGGCGTGATGCAGGGCAGTGAGCATTTTTGTAACTTCACTGGTTCAAATGGGACCGCGCAAGTTGCGACGGGACTGGGACACAAAACGCACCTGCGCTAGGTCACGCATTGAGGTTGTGGCACAGTTTCTCATGCTACGCGAGGCATTGAGGTTGTGGCACAGTTTCTCGTGCTACGTGAGTACTATGTGAGGGGCGAGGCGGAAAGCGGGAAGGCAGTCCTGCCGATGTTCACTTCGGCACGGCACATATTGGCAGTGGAAGTATTCCCCATCCGAAAGATACGGCCTTACTGTATACTGTGTTTCATTTTCACCTTTT
This sequence comes from Schistocerca serialis cubense, assembly GCF_023864345.2. Lineage (NCBI taxonomy): Eukaryota > Metazoa > Arthropoda > Insecta > Orthoptera > Acrididae > Schistocerca > Schistocerca serialis. The sequence goes on from NC_064642.1 coordinate 238,855,915, forward strand.
AATTGCTCCATCTCTTTTCATTAGTACATAATAGTTTTCAGTTACATATATCTGTACAGTTCTTTTGTTTTGTTTGTTCTTTTGTCAACAACAATGCATAGTTCAAAAACCGGTGAGCCATTACCCACTGGGATTCCAGCTTCTGCCTTCACAATGTTTCCAGATCGTAAGAAGGGACAGACGATTCATCGTGGACGTAGTGAATAAGGAAGTAAGGTATATTATAAAATCACGTGATTTAAAAGCAAGGCAGGAAAGTCAAACAAGGTTATCTACTTGCCGCCTGTTATGCTGACGTATCTCTATGACCTGTTGCAAAAAGGTCAAAGAGGCCAAGATATGACCCATTTGTGCATCTGGTAAAAAGCGTCCAAGGAAAGAAGTACTTGGATATGGATGTAACAAGGGACATTATACTATCTACATATGGACATTACATTTCCACTGCAAGCTAGAAAGAGTCGAAAAGCAGTCACAAACAACAATGCATTAATTGGCTCACCGTGTTGAGAAAAAGCATTTAAATTGTTGCATACACATTAACAGCATTAATAAACTAACTATGCAACATGCTACACAAATGGGAAAAAGAAAAAAAAAAGCCTGTATTATTACGAAAGTAGGAGTATCCTGAAAGAGTGTGGTAATTAGATATATTTAATTTGTTGAAATGCATTGCTGACAAAGACACTGTTCTTTGAACTCCGGCTCACAAAGCACACACGGCTAGATTTCGCATTCCTTTGGTGCTCATTATGCTCAGCTGCCGACAATGCACTGACCATTGTGTTGTGCGACAGATCAATTGTTTATTTTTCTCAGTCACAACTATTTTAGTCGCAAATCACACATTGTCAGTTTGGCAAGCCTGCTGAGATCACGAGAAGGAATAAAATCCTTTGGTAAGTTTCCATTCCAGTCGTTCAGTGTTAAAAATACGATGGGTTACTAAACTAAACTAAAATTCCAACAGAATTGGCAATTTATTTTTGTGTGTATTGTTAACCTTTTCTCACTCAAAGGAGCATTTATGAGTAACAGCCACATTTCTCTTGTTGACAGGTTTAATTGTACTTTCTTTGTCGAAACACAGTGTAATCTGCACAAACTCATCTCACAGCAGCTGTTGTGACAGAATTCTGAAAAGAGTGCCTCATTAAATGAGTAACTGGCAATCAAAGAGCTCAATAGCTTACGAAAAAGCTCATACTGTCGGTTTGCAGTAATATAAGAGAAGAAATTTCACGTTTATTTTCATACTAGGAAACTCTTGTTTTACTAGCTGTCCATCAGTGACTGGAGTGAAAAAACTAAAAAGGGAAGTATAACTACTGGTATATCGCCCTATATAAGGAAGTTGTGTGTGTTTACAAATTGGTAAAATACCCTCCTCCTTGTGTGCTATCATACGCCAAACTCTCGTTTCGATGTCTCCAGCTGTTTAGGAGATATGAGAGACAATGTGAATATTTCATTCTCGCGGGCGTCAGATCGGGAGTGAGCGCGCTACATAGGATTCATTTTCTCAATAAAGAACGCAGATAGACACTTCCTCCCAAGCCTAAAGAAAAATTCAACATGTTAGCTAAACTTAATAAGCAGCAACACATGGTGTAACATGCACCAAACGCAAAATCATAATGACCCCTATTCTTCATTGTAAACTTTTCGAATTTTGTGTAGCGTCTTACTAAAATGTGTGTGCCATAGAAAGTATAACCATTAACGAGATTATGGCCACAAAGCGGACATATAATGCGACAAGTAAGGTAAAAATGAAATACACTCCTGGAAATGGAAAAAAGAACACATTGACACCGGTGTGTCAGACCCACCATACTTGCTCCGGACACTGCGAGAGGGCTTTACAAGCAATGATCACACGCACGGCACAGCGGACACACCAGGAACCGCGATGCTGGCCGTCGAATGGCGCTAGCTGCGCAGCATTTGTGCACCACCGCCGTCAGTGTCAGCCAGTTTGCCGTGGCATACGGAGCTCCATCGCAGTCTTTAACACTGGTAGCATGCCGCGACAGCGTGGACGTGAACCGTATGTGTAGTTGACGGACTTTGAACGAGGGCGTATAGTGGGCATGCGGGAGGCCGGGTGAACGTACCGCCGAATTGCTCAACACGTGGGGCGTGAGGTCGCCACAGTACATCGATGTTGTCGCCAGTGGTCGGCGGAAGGTGCACGTGCCCGTCGACCTGGGACCGGACCGCAGCGACGCACGGATGCACGCCAAGACCGTAGGATCCTACGCAGTGCCGTAGGGGACCGCACCGCCACTTCCCAGCAAATTAGGGACACTGTTGCTCCTGGGGCATCGGCGAGGACCATTCGCAACCGTCTCCATGAAGCTGGGCTACCGTCCCGCACACCGTTAGGCCGTCTTCCGCTCACGCCCCAACATCGTGCAGCCCACCTCCAGTGGTGTCGCGACAGGCGTGAATGGAGGGACGAATGGAGACGTGTCGTCTTCAGCGATGAGAGTCGCTTCTGCCTTGGTGCCAATGATGGTCGTATGCGTGTTTGGCGCCGTGCAGGTGAGCGCCACAATCAGGACTGCATACCACCGAGGCACACAGGGCCAACACCCGGCATCATGGTGTGGGGAGCGATCTCCTACACTGGCCGTACACCACTGGTGATTGTCGAGGGGACACTGAATAGTGCACGGTACATCCAAACCGTCATCGAACCCATCGTTCTACCATTCCTAGACCGGCAAGGGAACTTGCTGTTCCAACAGGACAATGCACGTCCGCATGTATCCCGTGCCACCCAACGTGCTCTAGAAGGTGTAAGTCAGCTACCCTGGCCAGCAAGATCTCCGGATCTGTCCCCCATTGAGCATGTTTGGGACTGGATGAAGCGTCGTCTCACGCGGTCTGCACGTCCAGCACTAACGCTGGTCCAACTGAGGCGCCAGGTGGAAATGGCATGGCAAGCCGTTCCACAGGACTACATCCAGCATCTCTATGATCGTCTCCATGGGGGGAATAGCAGCCTGCATTGCTGCGAAAGGTGGATATACACTGTACTAGTGCCGACATTGTGCATGCTCTGTTGCCTGTGTCTATGTGCCTGTGGTTCTGTCAGTGTGAACATGTGATGTATCTGACCCCAGGAATGTGTCAATAAAGTTTCCCCTTCCTGGGACAATGAATTCACTGTGTTCTTATTTCAATTTCCAGGAGTGTATTTTTACTGAATAGTTTCTGTAAAATCGTTTGAGAAAGATTACAGTATGCGTGCGCTTCGTTTCTGTCAGCGCAGAGTGTCGCCAATTGGCCAGTGCAAATTATGTGTACGCGTCTCAATATGCGTTGGGCCCGCACGACTCGTGTGGAACGTGCGCCTCGCACTGTAGTGTCATGTCATGTCACACGTGCTATATGCGTCTCAATTTGCGCATAGCCTAAAAGGCGCCACTGGCCAAACATATTCCATGATGGTGGATTGTATTGAGACAGCATAAGATGGGAAGACATGCAGATGAATATACAGAACACACATAGCCTAGTTTCGAACAGACAAGGGATTGGTACAAATGAGGGTGGTCTGATCCACTTCCCAGGAAGTAGCACTTAGGACATAGGACACAGAGATGGGTACAGCGTGCAACCAGGTAAGATACATGGGAGGACCAAGAAAGTTATCAATCAAGTATGAGCCCCATGAATTTCAGAGTTTTTGTGAATGGATCAGCAACAGGCCCAAGATATAAAGACGGTTGAATAAACCCACTGCGCCTCCAGAAATTCATACAAACGGTTCTGTCAGTGGAAAAATGAAAGCTACTGTCGATACTACTCCAGTAAAGATGACTAAGACATTGCTGAAGGCAACACTGGAGGGCACAAATCCATGGAGAACTGCAGTACATCACGAAGTTGTCAACGAAAAGGCTGCCGGAGATACCTGGCAGGAGACAGAACAAAATAGGGTTAATGGCAAAGAGGATGATGCTCTGGATGGAATCTTGAGGCAACGTGTTCTCCAGGATGAAGGTGGCCGTCATGGCTGAACCGACACGAACCTTGAAAACTCAGTCTTTTAAAAATTCCTGAAGGAAACAGGTGAAGCGGCCTCGGAAGCCCCACCTGTATAGAGTAGAGGAGATACCAGTCCTCCAGCAGGTGTAGTAGGCTTTCTCCAAATCAAAAGACATGGCCAAAGTCTCATATTTCCACAGAAAGCCATTCATGCCATGAGTTGACAAGGTGACGTGATTGGAACTTCAGAACGGCATGCTCAAAATTCTTATTGGGCAGTGGTTAGTAGACTGCGAGATTCGAGCTCACATATCAACCAACCATGAATCATATGTTCTCCCATATCAACCAACCATGAATCATATGTTCCATCATCTTGCAAACACAGGTGGTGAGAGAAACTGGGTGGTATCTAAAAGGATGGATGTTTGTTCTTACTGGGGTTAGGCATGGGTATGACAGCGGCTTCATGCCAGCGCCTGAAAAACGTGCCATCTGCCCAAATACGATTGTATGTATGAAGGAGAAAGTGCTTGCCTGCAAGAGAAAGGTGCTGCAACATATGAATGTGAACATCGTTCGGTCCTGGGGCTTCGCAAAGAATGCAATGACACTGTGGACGCAACTGTTTATAACAAACACAGTTTTCCATAGCAGGAAGACAGTTACAACTGCAGAGAACAGGTATCTGCATGTGAATCACATTGCGGCATGCCTCAGTCCACAAGGGGTCTGGAACGTAGCATGATAAAGATGAAGTGCGAGGTATGGAACATTCTGCAGCAGTAAGGATAATGTTTGTCAGGTTTGTCATCACCGATGGGGAAATGATGTTTGTTGGAAGTCACCTGGGAGGAGTAAAGCCGCCAGTCGACCTTAGAAAGCTGCCAATTCGATTTACACGTAGGTGGGGTGTAAGAGAGAACAGACCACCCTATATGACAGGCAAGCTGGGCAGTGCAGAACGGAGAAGATCACCCATGAGGGCTCCTCTCTGACAGGTTTCGGAAGAACCCCAAAGTGAATGGTGTGCATTAAAGTCAAATGACGGAGGGATGTAGACGTCGCAAAGAGAAAGTGAAGCGAGGAAGGATAATGTGTACTGCAAAAGATTACAGCCGAGTGTTCAGTGAGATGGTTTTGCTCTGAATGTCATCCTGCATGAGATGGTATGCCATCCTCAGGGGTAAGTCAAAGTGGGATAAGCAGCATGACTTCCCCATGAGATGTAATGCCATCCCCATGGGTAGGCCAAAGCAGACAGGAAGAAAATGTGGCATATCAAAGCAGTCAAGACAACACAATTTTGTTTCTTGGAGGCAGAGAACAAGTTGATGCTGCAGTTCCAAGAGCAGCCATAATTCCTCCCTGCTGTATCTAATGCCACGGACGTTTCCTTGGAGAAGAGTGATAACAAGGACTGAGGAGAAAGGAACAAACCAAGGGCAGTCACCTCAGTGGCTGCTGAGTGCCAGCCTTCGAAGACTCATTGCTACAGGGTGTAGACGGTGGAAGACCCTGCTTCACGAGATCTACAGAGGCATTGACATTCTCACTGGGTCGACCTGCAGATTCCAGTGCAGAAAAATGGTAGGCAATGCGCACTGGTGAACCAGAGGTCCTCCGGGTGAGAGTATCATGCATCAATACCACTGAAAAGGGTCTCTGAGTTGGGGAAGGAGAAGACCATTTGACTTTGTTTGACTTCTTAGAGCCTTTGTGGTTGGCAAATGAAGACTCAGGTGTTTGTTGGCTCGGGGGACATAAAAAGTCTTCACAGGTGTCTTCCGTTTGTCCTTTCCGGCCTGCCTGTTGTGTAGCAAGTGATTTTGCCACCTGAGGCAAAGATTTGATGGCTTGTTGCACAGCTGGAGGAGAATGGGACTGGGATGCTACCATGATACTGTGCAATTTTACAACTACAGTGCTGAATTGGAGGTCGCAAATCTACATGGCCATGTCCTTTGTGAAGTAAGGCATAGCAAGAACAATACTGTAAGTGCTGGATGGTAAGATGCAGGGTTTCCAACTAGCCAACAACTTGCGAGTGACAGGGTAAGTTATTTTTTCCTTCACCTGCATCTCCTGAATGTTCTGTTCATCTATATGCATGTGACATTCACAGGATGAGGCAGCATGGTCGCCATGACAATTGATACAGCAGGGAGGGTGAGGCACGCAATCACCCCAGTGAGCGTACCTACCTCAAGTAACATGTTTGGCTGTGTTTTCACAAAACACGTGAGTATGGTTGTAACATTGACATTGTTAGCAACACATCAGGTTGGGAATGTATGATCAGTCTGCTTCATAGACTGCTTTGACCTACGATAGAAGTACTACTCCATCAAATGTGAGGAACAGAGCATGTAGACACTAAGGTTGCATCAACATTTTCACTACCCGATGGACTACAGTGACACCCTGATGAGGGAGATAAGTTTGAATTTTTCCTTCAGTTAGACCATCAAGCGTGGAATGTAAATAACACAAAGCGAAGAATTCAACATTTGATGGGCCTCGATACGGACAGGATAGCTGTGGAGAAGGGAACCTGTAAGCAGCTGTTGGGCTTGAAAATCACAACTGGTCTCCAGAAGCAAAGTCCCACTGTATAAACAAGAGCATGATTTCACAGGGCCTGTAACTGCACCAACACCTTTCTGAATAATGTGTGTGATATCACAAGGAACCGAAGTGTAGCTGGGAGAGTCTTTGAATCTTTAGCTTCATTCCATTTACATTTAGTAGACGTAGATTGAGATGCCCCCCCATGAACCATGGACCTTGCCGTTGGTGGGGAGGCTTGCGTGCCTCAGCGATACAGATAGCCGTACCGTAGGTGCAACCACAACGGAGGGGTATTTGTTGAGAGGCCAGACAAACGTGTGGTTCCTGAAGAGGGGCAGCAGCCTTTTCAGTAGTTGCAGGGGCAACAGTCTGGATGATTGACTGATCTGGCCTTGTAACAATAACCAAAACGGCCTTGCTGTGCTGGTACTGCGAACGGCTGAAAGCAAGGGGAAACTAAAGCTGTAATTTTTCCCGAGGGCATGCAGCTTTACTGTATAATTAAATAATGCTGGCATCCTCTTGGGTAAAATATTCCGGAGGTAAAATAGTCCCCCATTCGGATCTCCGGGCGGGGACTACTCAAAAGGATGTCGTTATCAGGAGAAAGAAAACTGGCGTTCTACGGATCGGAGCGTGGAATGTCAGATCCCTTAATCGGGCAGGTAGGTTAGAAAATTTAAAAAGGGAAATGGAGAGGTTAAAGTTAGATATAGTGGGAATTAGTGAAGTTCGGTGGCAGGAGGAACAAGACTTCTGGTCAGGTGACTACAGGGTTATAAACACAAAATCAAATAGGGGGAATGCAGAAGTAGGTTTAATAATGAATAGGAAAATAGGAATGCGGGTAAGCTACTACAAACAGCATAGTGAACGCATTATTGTGGCCAAGATAGATACGAAGCCCACACCTACTACAGTAGAACAAGTTTATATGCCAACTAGCTCTGCAGATGACGAAGAAACTGAAGAAATGTATGATGAAATAAAAGAAATTATTCAGATAGTGAAGGGAGACGAAAATTTAATAGTCATGGGTGACTGGAATTCGAGTGTAGGAAAAGGAAGAGAAGGAAACATAGTAGGTGAATATGGATTGGGGCTAAGAAATGAAAGAGGAAGCCGCCTGGTAGAATTTTGCACAGAGCACAACATAATCACAGCTAACACTTGGTTTAAGAATCATGAAAGAAGGTTGTATACATGGAAGAACCCTGGAGATACTAAAAGGTATCAGATAGATTATATAAGGGTAAGACAGAGATTGGAACCAGGTTTTAAATTGTAAGACATTTCCAGGGGCAGATGTGGACTCTGACCAAAATCTATTGGTTATGACCTGTAGATTAAAACTGAAAAAACTGCAAAAAGGTGGGAATTTAAGGAGATGGGACCTGAATAAACTGAAAGAACCAGAGGTTGTACAGAGTTTCGGGGAGAGCATAAGGGAACAATTGACAGGAATGGGGGAAAGAAATACAGTAGAAGAAGAATGGGTAGCTTTGAGGGATGAAGTAATGAAGGCAGCAGAGGATCAAGTAGGTAAAAGGACGAGGGCTAGTAGAAATCCTTGGGCAACAGAAGAAATATTGAATTTAATTGATGAAAGGAGAAAACATAAAAATGCAGTAAATGAATCAGCCAAAAAGGAATACAAACGTCTCAAAAATGATATCGACAGGAAGTGCATAATGGCTAAGCACGGATGGCTAGAGGACAAATGTAAGGATGTAGAGGCTTATCTCACTAGCGGTAAGATAGATACTGCCTGCAGGAAAATTAAAGAGACCTTTGGAGATAAGAGAACGACTTGTATGAATATCAAGAGCTCAGATGGAAACCCAGTTCTAAGCAAAGAAGGGAAAGCAGAAAGGTGGAAGGAGTATATAGAGGGTCTATACAAGGGCGATGTACTTGAGGACAATATTATGGAAATGGAAGAGGATGTAGATGAAGATGAAATGGGAGATACGATACTGCGTGAAGAGTTTGACAGAGCACTGAAAGACCTGAGTCGAAACAAGGCCCCAGGAGTAGACAACATTCCATTAGAACTGCTGACAGCCTTGGGAGAGCCAATCCTGACAAAACTCCACCATCTGGTGAGCAAAATGTATGAGACAGGAGAAATACCCTCAGACTTCAAGAAGAATATAATAATTCCAATCCCAAAGAAAGCAGGTGTTGACAGATGTGAAAATTACCGAACTATCAGTTTAATAAGTCATGGCTACAAAATACTAATGCGAATTCTTTACAGACGAATGGAAAAACTAGTAGAAGCCAACCTCAGAGAAGATCAGTTTGGATTCCGTAGAAACACTGGAACACGTGAGGCAATACTGACCTTACGACTTATCTTAGAAGAAAGATTAAGGAAAGGCAAACCTACGTTTCTAGCATTTGTAGACTTAGAGAAAGCGTTTGACAATGTTGACTGGAATACTCTCTTTCAAATTCTAAAGGTGGCAGGGGTAAAATACAGGGAGCGAAAGGCTATTTACAATTTGTACAGAAACCAGATGGCAGTTATAAGAGTCGAGGGACATGAAAGGGAAGCAGTGGTTGGGAAGGGAGTAAGACAGGGTTGTAGCCTCTCCCCAATGTTATTCAATCTGTATATTGAGCAAGCAGTAAAGGAAACAAAAGAAAAATTCGGAGTAGGTATTAAAATCCATGGAGAAGAAATAAAAACTTTGAGGTTCGCCGATGACATTGTAATTCTGTCAGAGACAGCAAAGGACTTGGAAGAGCAGTTGAATGGAATGGACAGTGTCTTGAAAGGAGGATATAAGATGAACATCAACAAAAGCAAAACGAGGATAATGGAATGTAGTCGAATTAAGTCGGGTGATGCTGAGGGAATTAGATTAGGAAATGAGACACTTAAAGTAGTAAAGGAGTTTTGCTATCTGGGGAGCAAAATAGCTGATGATGGTCGAAGTAGAGAGGATATAAAATGTAGACTGGCAATGGGAAGGAAAGCGTTTCTGAAGAAGAGAAATTTGTTAACATCGAGTATAGATTTAAGTGTCAGGAAGTCATTTATGAAAGTATTTGTATGGAGTGTAGCCATGTATGGAAGTGAAACATGGACGATAAATAGTTTGGACAAGAAGAGAATAGAAGCTTTCGAAATGTGGTGCTACAGAAGAATGCTGAAGATTAGATGGGTAGATCACATAACTAATGAGGAAGTATTGAATAGGATTGGGGAGAAGAGAAGTTTGTGGCACAACTTGACCAGAAGAAGGGATCGGTTGGTAGGACATGTTCTGAGGCGTCAAGGGATCACCAATTTGTATTGGAGGGCAGCGTGGAGGGTAAAAATCATAGAGGGAGACCAAGAGATGAATACACTGAGCAGATTCAGAAGGATGTAGGTTGCAGTAGGTACTGGGAGATGAAGAGGCTTGCACAGGATAGAGTAGCATGGAGAGCTGCATCAAACCAGTCTCAGGACTGAAGACCACAACAACAACAGATTGAGATGGTGATTGGCTTATTGCGAAAAAATCCCCCATGACTGCCAGTGTCTCTAATGGCGTGCTCCTTCCGTCCTGGTCCCCTCAGAAGGAGGCTTCACCCGATTTAAGTGATTGTTCACACCTCAGGTCACACTTACCGAACTCCTGACAGAGACCAACTGGCAATTTGGGAAGATCTCAGCTCAGGGGTAGTCACCCTTCCCTGGGCCTGGCCTGTACAAGGGGGTTCACACACTCTACTTGTAGAACAGGGACTGGTAATTATGCCTTACCCAGTCTCCTATTATGTGTCAAACGTGTGGGCCAGTTCACAGGAGTGCACAGGGAGGAAGAAGAAACAAAAAGGAAAAAAAAGAATCTCAAATGCCAAAGTGGAGGAAGGGTAGGAGATGGAGAACATGGAAGGAAAGAAAAAAACAGATGAAGGATTGTTCTCATGTCAGGCTACTAAAACTTCAGAACAATTTTAGAAAAACATCCCAGACCCAGACATTTTCCTCAAGGGAGGGGAAAAAGAACAGCAGGATGATACATATGCTGCACTGAAAGGGAAAATGCACTGCAAAGGCTGGGGCTCTGTGGTAGCCAAGCAGAAACTCATCAAAGAGTGGTGAGCCCCTTGTGAGGCAAGTGGTTAAGTGATGCTCAGGTCCCAGAGGCGAAACATATCTAAAGTAGAGGAACACACATCTGTTATCATGTTATAGGCTTCTCACTCCAAGCAAGAATGGCACACGCTACATGCCATTTGCTATCCCTATGATTTGGAGGGAACCCGAAGATCACTTGTCTGACATATTTCTGCTTAAAAAACATTAAACAGATTGTCAAAATCAAAACATACAGTGTAACCTAACACACAGTCTACAATGAGAAGGAAAGACTTTCATTCTATTCCTGTATGGTAAGTCTCCCCTGACCCGCACTTCTGGGTGACTTTTCCAAAATTTACCCCTTTTCCTAGACCTCTCCAGTACTTTTCCTTCACCCTTCTTCCTTACCCTTCAACCCTACTGCTTGAAGAAGGAGCCACTGGCTCTGAAAGCTTGCCAATCACAATAGTCTTTTATGTGTGTGTTCTGCCATTGCTCGGTTAGTACATTTTTTATCTATCCACTTAAATAATTTTATCAATAATTAGTAAAATGATTTTATAACACACACACCACGTACTATACACGAGAACAAATATTTTGTCTTTGATCCACTGTCACTATTCAGCACATAGCTATGCAAACATAAATTCCAAGATTTATTGTTAAATGATGAGAGATAAGATTTTGTACCTCGTTTTTTTAATTATTTTTGAGTACTGCAGATGTTTTCCAACACGTACTCAGTACATTTTAAAAAGACTGTGGTTAATGCTTCATATATCTCAGCAAAAATTCATTAAACTATGCTTCCATAAGATAATAGCTAAAGGCATAATACAGAACTTTCCAAAAAAGCTTCTAGCTTATTTGACAGATGACCAAAACTAATCTTCAATATTTTCAGCATTTCCTCAGAGAGGAAGGTGACTGGAAATCCAGAGAGTAAAAATGCAAATCCATGCCTTGCTAAATGCAGAGGATAATGTACTTAAAAGATGGCAAGGAAATTATAATTTCTATGCTGGAGACATTGAAATGAAACTCACGATATGGTGAGTAACAACTATCCTTTTCAAATATTTTTACATTTCATCCTGTATTTTCCACTGTTGGATAAATGAAGAATTTCATCAGTCATGGTCAACGCGCATCTGGCTTCCTGTACATAAAACAGAAGTTTTCTAAAACGAGTGAAGCAAAAATTAAAGAAGGAATATTTGTGAGTCCACAAATATGATCACTAACACATGATGAAAAGTTCAAGGAACTACTGAATCCACTGGAGAAAGTAGCTTGTCAAGCATTCAAAAAAGTAACTCACAGTTTTTTGGGAAATTGAGTCAGAGAGTTATTGTGCTACCGTCAACAATCTTATAAAAATTTATAGAAATTTGGGTTGTAATATGAGCTATCATTAAAAGTACACTTCCTGCACTCCCACCTACATTTCCTCCCTGAAAATGTTGGCTCATGAGCAATGAGCAGTGTTAGAATTTCTTTTCTGAAGGTGAAACGTAGGTGATAAGTATTTCACACAAGGCAAAAATAGAAATTTTTGAAATGTGGTGTTACAGAAGAGAGTTGAAAATCAGACGTGTCTATCAAATAAGTAACGAGAAGGTACTGAATCGAAGGTAGACCACAGCTTGACTACAGTAAGTATATTAAAACGTGTGTAAGTTCTGGTAGTTATGGAAGGGTGAGGCGGCACAGGACACACTTGCAAGGAGAGCTGCATCAAGGATTTCTCACTGATGAAAACAGCAACAACTGAAAGGAATAAAGCTACATACAAAAGGTGGAGGAATGGGCAAGAGGAAGATGTATGAAACTGCATGTAGAATAGCGGTCAGAAAACAGATTTTTCTTGATGATACTTGCTTGAGCATGCCTGTGCTTGTTCATGGTGTGCTTGTGCGAATGCACTGAATGAACACACGCCAGTTGAAAGGGTGGGAGGGGGAGGGGGGGGGGGGACAGGAGGTGGACACAGGTGGCCAGGTCTAGTGGGCACACCGCTCTGTTGTTGTTACTGTAACTATGCTTCTGTAGTCTCAAACTGCTTCCGATAAAATAATTTTTAGTATTCAGCTGGTCAGCAACAAAAATGCTCTTATTTAGTGCAGCACTTGAATTTCAGCTTTCTCCTCCCTGACACTGAGAAAATGGTTGTTCATCTTGAGATGACTGTCTTTAGGAAACTTACTCTTTATATCTACATTATCTCATGTTAAAAGGTAATAACATGAAATTTTTACAACACTGGCCTATGCTTGTGATATCTTCATTGGTATTTTGAAATATAGCACAATTTGCATTTGCTGAGCATGTGTCATATCAAAACATCTGAACTTCACTGTTTTTGGATCTTCAGTCTGAATAGTGGTTTGATGCAGCTCTCCATGCTGGTCTATCCTGTGAAAGCCTCTTCATTTCAGCATAATAACTGCAGCCTACATCCGTGTGAGACTGTTTACTATATTCATGAACGTGTCTCCCTCTACAATTTTTACTATCTACACTTCCCTGTATTAGCAAGTTGACTATTTCTTCATGACTCAGGTCGTGTCATATCAAGCAGCCCTATGTTTTAGTCAAGTTGTGCCATAAATTTCTTTTTTTCCCAGTCTGGTTCCTTCCCATTAATTATATGCTCTACCCAACTAACTAGAATGTCCTCCTCCACAACATTTCAAAAGCTTATATTTTCATCTTGTGTGAACTACTATTCATCCACAATTTACTTTCGCACAAGGCTACACTACAAAACAACCTTCAGACAAGACCTCCTAGCAATTATATTTATATCAGATGTTATCAGTTTTTCTTTTTCAGAAATGGTTTTGTTGCTATTGCCCGTCTGCATTTTATATCCTCTCTACTTTGGCTGTTGTCAGTTATTTTGCTACCCAAATAGCTCAACTGAGCTTCTACTTCTAGTATCCTAATCCAATTCTTTCAGCATCACCTGATTTAATTCGAGTATATGAGGAAATATCCAAAATTTTTGAGACTGGTGCTGCATCTGTTGAAAACCTCACCTTTGGACTAATGGTCATCATCACCCTCGAAGTAGTTCCCATCTGCACGTACACACTGGTCCCAGCGCTTCTGCCACTAGTCAAACATTTTCTGGAAGTCCTGTTCTTGGAGGATGCTTATCACCGCCAGCGATGTTTCTTGAATCCTCTCTAGGGTATCAAACCGACGGCCTTTCAACTTGAGTTTCAGTTTTAGGAGTAGCGCAAAGTCGGTAGGTGCCAGATCTGGTGAGTACGGTGGGTGGGGTATAACCGCCATGTTGTTTTTTGCCAAAAAGGTCCTGGTGAGCAAATATGTGTGACAGGGCGCGTTATCGAGATGCAACAGTCAGTTCCCTTGATGCCAAAGTTCGGGCTGTTGTCACCGCACGTTTTCATGGAGCTGTCGCAAAATGTCACAGTAGTAGGCGGAATTCACTGTTTGGTTGGGTGGGGAGTATTACGGAAATCACTGTGGACACACAACACGTCCTCCCACCTGAATGCCACTCCCCCGCACACTGACTCATCAGATATGCAGCTCTCGCCACCTACCGGTGCAAAGATCTACTACTCCTACTTTCCAGATGGCAGCACCAGTCCAAAAATTTTGTATTCCACCTCTTATTCCATTACCTGCACCATCCATTCCATTCAACTGCCCTGCTAAGTTTTAACTGTCTCCAAAAGACTTAAAATGTCACTAGTAAAACTCAATTTTTATTTATTCTCCCAAATCTGTAATTCCCCTTCCAAATTCTGCATTGGTTTCCTTTTACTGCTTGCTCAATGTACAGTGTTAAGATACAAAACCAAGGCTGCAGAAACCAAATTGTTGTCATTCACTTAAGGCAGCCAATATAACCTGCCACCCTTCAGAGTTGTAAGTCTGGCCATAGGCACGATTTGGCAACACTGCAGAATGCAGAAGTGTACAGAGGATGTACTGTCATTCTTTACGAGCTTTTACAGAGCTCCATCTGGTCATGATCTATGGATAAACATCGTGCAATGTAGCTATCAAGTTGTGAGTTCGATACTCCTCGATGCCTTATTTTTTAAAATCATATTTTGCTTGTCTGCTAATAGCAGAAACTTCTAGAAACAATTTCATCAAACAGCGCGCAGCTGCTTCAACATCAGGACAGTCAACGCTTGAGCATTTCCCTGCCCTACAGCGACTGCCAACCACATGGACATGCCATGGCATAGTGCTATCAGTGTATTATCAGCTGTTATTTTCTTATTTGCAATTGTAGTATTTATCTTGCAGTTACATATTGGATTCTGCATGGCTGAAGCATTCTTCAAGTGTCATTAAACGGTCACAAGTGGAAAAAGGTCCCCCGTCATGGGTTTAATACTGTAGAGAGGTGAGAGTCACAAAGTCAGCTTGGAACTTTTGTATTGTGTGTGGGGCGAGTGTTTTTTGGAAAACACATCAGAAAATGATTTTCTTGTTTCAAGAAAGATTGTTCTGTCTCAATAATTTTCCACATTCATGAAGTTTCGAGAACAGATGTTAACTGTGACCATTTGCATTCAATAGGCAAGGCTCAGAAGTCTGGAGTAGACGTACTGGGTTCTCTAACTCAAAGTGACAAAAGTCAAAGGTATAACTATTGCTGCATTTTTGGCTGAAAGTTGTCAGTTCCCTCATTGAAAATTCCTCTGCAATATTATTACTAGTTATGTGCTATGATGCCTTTTATGTTAATTTCTTAAGAAGTTAATGGCTCAGCCCCAAGAAACAACAAATACTCAGAACCACTCCAAGGGGTCATGCCTATTGCAGCTGGTATTTATTGCCAATGACTAACACATCTTTTGGTTGCAGTGTAATAAAAACAACCTACAAAACTGCATCGTGTGTTGCTACTGCGAGATCATGTTCTCTGACGATTTCACAAACTGAACTATCCCAAAGTTTGTTTTGAAAGTCGTTCTCCACACACCCATTATTCTGATCTTATACCCTTCGATGTTTACCATTCTTGCTCCTTATAAAAAAAAGTCAAGAAAATACTTTTCTGGACAAAAATGCAATTCAGACCTGGACTGACATCTTTAAGTCAGATCCTGTACAATTCAACAGGTGCGCACAGTTAACTACCTGGGAACTGTCAGACTTGTTTTAGATAATGTGAGAGAATAGTCTGTTGATGATTAATTTCTCTCTGATGCAATATAATGGAAAATGCTATTATATTATGCACTGTTCTAACACAAACAAAATGCTGTTATCAGCAACCTATTGTAATAGAAGATAAGGCACCTGAAATACAAACAAGTCTGTATAGGCCCGAACTGGCATGATATTACTCGCACTGGAATTCGAAACGTATCTATGTTTATCTACTGTCCTGTCTAACTCAAACAGTATCGAAATGTTGCAGTTCATAAGTAAACTGAATAAGATTTCCTTGTTGATTTTAGATCTGCCTGCCTGTAACTCTGTACCAAAACTGGTAAAAATACGTCCTTCTGAGAGACTAAAAATGCAAGCCAAACCAGCCTTCACTTCACAGGCAATGAGGGTACGTCAGAGATAGTGAAGAGCTACAGTATTAGTCACTATCTTATTGCCCCAGTTGGGGCCACCAAAGATAAATTACAATGTAAAAGGTAAGTTTAATTGCAGTTCTCATGTCGAATAACTTTCCTGGACTCAGACCTACAAATTGATAACACTATGTGCATATCACTCAGGATATTCAATGATAATTATAACAATAAATAAAGGTAATTTAGCGCGATGATTCTGTGCTATCCAGGATGTAACTCTTGTTCGAAGAGTTGTCAACATATCCAGCGTTGTTGCCAAGGTTCAGTTATACTACCAGCAGGAAGAATACCAGCTGACATGTTCCTCACGTCGCTATGAAGTGACTAAAGATTCTGTCTTAATGACATGGGTGCCGAGGGTCGGAATACCAAAAATATGCATCACTGAGTCTTATTTGCATTTCTGCAACTAGACTTAGATACTAGAGTGCAGCTAGTAATAATACACAGTACATATAATGCAGGTGAAAAAGCAACTCACTGTCACTTATTATGCACAGATTGTTCAAAACATTTCATCAAAGTTACATGTTCTAGCGAACATAGTAGAATAATTCAGTTCTAGTCCTGGAAATCTATCAACCATCACTCAGTTGCCAAACATTTTCTGGATGGCATTTTTTATGTAATTGTTTTTTGAGACAATGCCATTGATTTGTCAACATTTGTCTTACTATTGGTGTAATAACACTTTAACGGTGTTGTTTACTTAGTCATTGTTTTGTGATGTTCTTAATTCGTGTCAGATATTTGCGAATCAGAATGTATCCCCTATATAGTCACGTAACTAATGGTCAGCATGTTTCAGAACAGTGGAAGCAGGATTGCAGAGGGCTTATTTCTTAATGACCTGTAACATACAAAACAAGTAGTGACTGTCATTTCACTTGCATAGCAGACAGTAATATTTGTTAAGGAATTATCTGCAGAATTAGTGTACTCTGTGCCTGTTCGGTGCTAATGATATAGGTACTGCACATATTAGGTTGAACAGATTCATGGGTGTTTCCCTTTAAATGTTAAGAGTTTTTTGTCCCATTCTCCATTTGTTCTTGAGGGTAATGTGAGGCGGTACAACAGGGCAGGTGTCCCTAGTCGCACAAGATTATGTAGTGTATGCTGGTTCGCAGAGCAGGATGAAGTAAGTAGAGCTTAACCAGAGTTGTTGCCGAAAAGAAGTGCTGACGCCCACAAGCTATCTTTACTCTGGTAGTTAGTGCTAGATTATGTGTGTCACCACTGATGTTATTCAAACCATGTGGACAGCGTATCACCACTACATTCACTGAGCAACCATACCATTCTGTTCATATGGTTCTTACTATTAGGTACTCGCAACAGTTACAATACAATTGCTACTGACACTTTGCCAAGAAAAGCGGAAAGCGTCTTATGAATGAAAATTTCTGTGTGCAGTACACCAAAGACTGAGATAAAAAATAACAAGAGTTTTAACAACACAGAACGAACAGCAGAGCCTCTGCTTATTTTCTTGACTTCTTGCAGTCTGATCTTAATAAATTCCTGTTGGTTGCCAACGGGTCCTTTCGGCTGTCTACATATTTGTATCGGTATTATCCCAATTTAATTGCTTCAGCACCATTACCTTAAGCAGTACTCCATTTTGGGTTGATTATGATTCTGAATGCGACACTAATTTGACTTTCAGTCCAACTTCTGACGACTTATGGAATGTGTTTGACCTGCTTTGGCAGTCGTATTGCCTGTAATCTGAATTTTTGAAGGAGTTGTAGCATCTGGCAGTCAGTGCTGACATCCCCGGCATGAACATCATCGGTAGATGTTGTAGGGCATCCTGAATGAGGGTCATCTTTAATTTCTCTGAGGCCACTTTTAAACCGTGTGAACCATTTAAAACACCGAGTATGGCTTAAGCACTCATCATTGTAGGCATCCTGATCCCATTTGGTGTGTGTGTGTGTGTGTGTGTGTGTGTGTGTGTGTGTGTGTGTGTGTGTAGAGGTTGTCTAGAGTTTCACGCAAAATTTAATGCAGACGCATTGCTCCTCTAACTCTGCCATCTCAAAAATCACAAACTGAGAGACTCAATGTTCTACTCAATATAGAACTGAACAATAACTAACAGACATACAACAATAAAATTTCTGGCAGTTACACATTAAACACAAGCATGTGCAGGGATGACAAATGTACTTTGCTCCAGCACACCATTAGCATGAAAATATGAATGTTCCCAAAATTTTTGAACAGACCTCGTACACAACTTTCTTTCATGATTCTAAAAACCAAGTGACTGGGACTAAAACAAAAGCAGAGATTGGAGCAGAAGATGGAGCACAGAGCCCTAATCAGACCACAACCAGTGCCAGCCAGCATTGGTCACTGACCTACGTGGTCAGAAGAAGCAACTGCCTGTGTCTCTTACAGACTGTTCAGCATGACAAACACACACACACACACACACACACACACACACACACACACACTACAATAAGGTCAGCAGGGGATCAGTAGCATTTAAACACAAATGAACCACCACCACAACCAACACCTTCATAATC
This sequence comes from Schistocerca serialis cubense, assembly GCF_023864345.2. Lineage (NCBI taxonomy): Eukaryota > Metazoa > Arthropoda > Insecta > Orthoptera > Acrididae > Schistocerca > Schistocerca serialis. The sequence continues at coordinate 238,874,700 of NC_064642.1, forward strand.
ATCAAACAAGTGGGGCAGTTATGTGATGCCAAGTCTGTGATGGATAGAGCTAAAGTGATGATGTAGCTGGACCTACTGCTGTAGGGCCTCTAATTCCTGCCCATGACAACGTGGCACCCAGGCATTTCAGCACTTTGCCACTGCCTCGGGAGTACAATGCAAGGACCCAGCCAACCCCACTCTGAGGTGTCAATGTGCTCTGGGTAACGAGTGTGACACAGCTATCCATACTCACAGCTAACGCTGCCGAGCCATCCATACTGTGACTGGAGATTTTGAGCTTCACGCAATGCAGCAATAGAAGGGTGCATGGTAAGCAACCAGAGGCTGTTGTACTTGGGCATGCTGTGACTGAGTATTCACCTTGCTCGTCAATGTCACTTGCAATTTCAAAGTCCCATGATTGTAAGACAAAAGCAATAAAGAAATCATTGTAACCTTACTGGGACCATCTCCTGCTGCACCTGCATCCATCTTCGGCAGAGTACCACTGGCCACACCCAGCCATCCTGGGATCTCATTATAAATGGTGCCAAAACAACTGCTGAACATGACGGACAACCAAAAGACAGCAGCCAGTTCTATGGTTCTACAGCAGAGATGTCTTTCCTAACGGTATGAATAAGTGCCAATTTTAGAGACTTCTTGGGCCTGTATGGTTGCTTCCCTTGCCTTTCTCCTTCCTTTTCGTGTTGTTTTGGATATACTGCATACTTGTGCTGGTATTAAATAGGCAATGTGAAGAACCCAGTTTCATCCCTGGATGCTATTCAACAGCTGATAAATCAAGTATCTCAGTTACAGACAGAATTGGGGCAACTAAGGGAGGAAAGGAGGGAACAGTCACATCCCAGTGCACCTATCCTTGATAGTAACACAAGCTGCATTGGTCACTCCATTTTCTGGCAAATCAGGAGAAATAGTCAGTGTTTTTGATAATTTGGATCCCATTGCTAGGTTGTGTTGTGAAAGAATGATTTTTATCTGAGCCTACATAGTTTAACTGAATGGGCAGTGACGTTTTACAGAACAAAAAACAACACGATTATGATGAGGCAGGAACTTGTATAGTGTGTAGTTGGTTGGTTGGATGATTAAAGGGACCAAACTATTAGGTCATCTGTCCTTTTTTTCCTCAAGTATACAGTCCTACGTGACTGTACAGCAGAGATGGCCTACTGCGCAAAACCCAGGAGAAGAAAACCCAAGGTCTACCAAAGGTCAAAGAAGGCTCAATAAGGGGTAAAAAAGAAGAAAAGTGGGAAACAGGAACAAAAGCAGGCAAGAGACCCTGTCTAGGGAGAAGCCGAAATCCCCCAAAAGCAGACTGCAATGGGGGGACATACATTCTCCACCTCCACCACCACTTACCAGAGGTATCCCCATCAGAAATTGCCTAGGAAAGCCTATCAATATGGACAGGGCAAGAAAAGCACAGACAGACATAAGATGAACAAGCTGAACAGACCTTGCGAGAGTGCAGAAGGAAGAGTAAAAGAACAAGTAGGGTGAGGGCGGGGTTGGATCACCAAGCCCAGACAGTAGCAGCCCAGTGTGGGTAGAGGAGGCAACACAAATGTTTTGGTAATCCCTTAATAGGACAATAATGTTAAGTGGCTCTCCCTTAAACTGATTGATTGAGTAACTGAGAGGGGTTATGGGACCAAAAGGCAAGGTCATCAGTCCCGTGATTCCAAAGTGAGTCATAGAAGAAAGTGGGTCTGCTAAAAGTGGATGGATCCAGGCAGGAGAGTCAAATTATAAAATAATGATCATTAAACACACACAGTAAATGCATAAAAGTCGAGACCAAATCTAAAAACTGGAAAAAAAGGGCGGCAGTCATGGGGTCACAGACCAAGAAGACAGTAAAAGAAGTCCCAACCACAACCAACCTGTCCCTGCTCCAAAACTAAAATAGAACCTTATATTATCTGGAAATAAAAACCACTTTCACTTTTACTCTGCAAAAAGGTAATGAGCCTTGGCATGGAGGCACTTAAAAGTGAGGTGGTTAGTCTGTGAAGGGTGTCGCTTAAATCGCTGCAGCGCCCGTCGGCTATCCTGGACAGTGACTGCGACATCCTTGGTCCACCACAATACCGGTCGATGACAAGGGGGACGTGTGGATAGGGGGGACAGCAGTGCCAGCAATATGAAGAATAATGGCAGAGATGCCTTGCACCACTGCATCAATGCAATTCGAGAGGGAGGTGTCAAAGTTCTCAGCAGATGTATAAAAAGGCAGGTGTTTAATGTGTAACTGACAGAAATTTCATTTTTGTATGTCTGTTAGTTATTGTTCAGTTCTATATTGAGTAGAACATTAAGTCTTTGACATATTGCAAATCAGGTGCCAACAATAGCTTGTCAATTAGGCTACAAATGTTCACAGCTTCCTGAAGCATCCAAACTACCATCTCCTCTTCCCACAAACGGAAAACCATCCCCTACAACGTCGGCCCAGATCAGGGATTACGTCGCCGCAGGACAAATTTCGCAGCAACATGATGCATCTGCAATAGAGTGACCCCAGCCTCCACGAGAAAACTGTTCAAAGGACTAGTTCGAAAGACGCCTGTCACAAGTCAAACTTGGCAAGATGCTGTGTCAGTATTTCATGAGATCATCCAACTGAAATGTTACATTCTTCTGCAACCTCTCCTACAATCAGTCTTCGAATGACACACACAATTTCATTGACATCCCTGGCATGAGCATCATCGGTAGATGTCGTAGGGCATCCTGAATGAGGGTCATCTTTAATTTCTGTGAGGCCACTTTTAAACCATGTGAACCATTCGCAACACCGAGTATGGCCCTGCGGAATGTCCAACATGGGGGCCTGCCTGCCTGGAGAATGACAGAATCATCGAAAAGTGGTCACTGTCACAAAGGTCATCATGGGATGACCAATGTAGGGAACCCACGAGGGCAGGGGAGGAGACTGTGAGATTGAAAGCAGAGAAGGTGCCATGAGTGGCAATGAAGTGGGTAGGGGCACCATCATTGAGGAGACACAAATCGAGGTCCGTGATAAGTTGGTGACTTTGGATACCCCTACCTGTTGAAGTGGCACTCCCCCACAGTGGACAGTGGATAGTGGACAGTGAAGTCCCCAAGGAGGAGAAATGGAGGCAGGAGTCACTGGATTAAGGTACACAGTGCAACATAAGGAAGTGACCTACCTGGAGGGAGGTAGACATTGCAAATGGTGATTGCCAGAGTCGTTTGCACACAAACCACTATTGCTTCCAGGTTGGTATGTAGGAGGATCCATTCACCAATGAAATTAGAGCGAACCAAAGTGCAGACACCACCAGATGCTGCCCCGGGGCTGGCACGGGTCCGACAGAATGCCCACTAACAGGAAAATGTTGGGAGAGTGGTCATCATGGAAATGTGTTTCATGAAGAACAAGACAGACCGCAGAGTAGGGGGAAGACATGATATTGCATTTCTGGTATGTGAAGATAGTATCCGTTGCAGCTCCACTGGCTGATAATATGGCGAGAGTCCATGTTAGACATAAAGAAGCCGAGGAGGAGGTCAGATCACTCGGTCAGTAGTCAAACTCCACAGTGGTGTACTGGATCCAGTACCCGCAATTCTGAAAGCAATGTCGAACCATATGCCAGACTCCCATAGTATGTGGACATGATTATTTAATATCACTGATTAATAACTTTTGTTAGCATCAATAAGTGAATATCTCTGTCAATTTTTCTTGATTTGTTTTACTTTTCTTTTGTTATCTGTTCTTGATGTCTGTATGGGGATATGTAGACCGTGTAAGTCAATTAGTTCTTCAATAGTAACTCAAAGGAAACCTACTGTATTCTGGTTTTATTCATTTTAATCACAATAACACATTTTAACAGCTCATCTCTTGGAAGAAGCGTCCTATAAGCAGAATTAGCTGACTTGGTCGCAATCTGGTCATCTCATTGAGGTAATTAGTTATATTTGTCACACAGAACCTGATCTGCTGATGAATCCTGTGTGTGTTGGTGAGCCTTTGCCTGCTGATGAGACATTAGATAGAGTGTGTGTGTGTGTGTGTGTGTGTGTGTGTGTGTGTGTGTGTGTGTGTGTGTGTGAAAATTGTGCCTGCCAGTACTGATAGTCCTGAAGAAGTATAGCTATCATGTGGTACTTTGATAGCTGATTTAGAAGTACTAGATGAGAACAAATTGGACAGGGAATCCTTGTCAGATTGTGCAACACCCTGACAGTCTGTCAGTTTGACCACAATGAGGCAGAAGGTAGAACATCCAGAGAGAGGTGGACAAAGGAGGACGTGGAAAGATTGTTAGAGGAGTACATATGGTTGTTTGATCCTCCTGGACCATTTGCTGTTGTGTCACTAACTCAACACTATATTCCCACAGGCAACAAACTGACCGTATACAAAGAACCGTATAGAGGCCCACAGAAAATACAGCCTGTCATGGAGGAATTTATAAAACAGCAAATTCAAGAGGGAATTTCTAGTAACAGCACCTGGTCTACACCCATTGTCATTGTCCAAAAGAAATTACCATATGGCAGCACAGCATAAAGGTTTTGTTGCAACAACTATTATTTAAACCAGAAGACAATTTCAAATCCCTACCCCAAGCAAAGTATTCCAGAAGCCCCACACAATCTGAGCTAATGTCAAAATTTCGCAACTATGGGCCTTAGAAGTGGGTATTATCACTTATAGGTGACACCTGGAAAAAAAACCAGCAATCTCAACCTCCTTTGTTCATTACCAATGTGTCACATGCCTTTTGGCATTACACTCATATTTAGGCTTTGCCAATTTTCTTCAAAAATTTGCTACAACTGCAGAACCCCTCAACGTAATTATTGGGGGAAAAAAAAGAAAGAAGGAGCAAAATTTCAATGGTCTCCTGATTGTGAACTGCCATTTGTAAAACTAAAACATTTGCTGATCTCTAGTCCGCTACTCACTTTTCCAGATTATCAGTAACATTTCATATTTTTGTGTGGTGTTAGCAATTTTGCGTTACGTTATATTTGAAGGCAAGAGAGAGACAGACAATAGCATACCATGGTGTATGCACAGAGGCAGCTTAGTAAAGCAGGAAAGAATTATTCTACCATGGAGAAATAAATGACAGTACTAATTCATAGAATACCTTATTTCCCTTGTTATCTGTATGGATGGTGCATCAAGTCACTTTTTATATTGTAGGAACATACAACTCTAAAGTCTACAAGAGCACAGGATTATCCCTGCGTCAGATTGTTTTTCGCCAGAAGATACCTTCTCCTTTCGAGTGTTGAAAGTGCTCCTCCCCCCCCCCCCCCCTCTCCCCCGTGCATGAAAAACAACAGTGTGGAATGGCATGAAATTACGAATCTGCACCAGTCATTGCCAAAAACCACCTCTCTGCAGGGAAGGTTCTTGCAACAGTCTTTTTACTTTACAGAGTTCTTCTCATTGATTTTCTCCACAAACATTGTACTGTGAGTGATGCATACTACCACCAACTTCTGGACCAAGCAAAACATGCCTTTCCAGTTCAGGATGTGACCATATTTTATGACAATGCTCAACTGAACACAGCTGCCCAAAATCAACAAAAAATTCAGGAATTGTTCTGGAGCACACAAGAACAAACATCCTCCATGCATTTCAGACTTACCATCCTACAATTTTTATTTGTTTGACTCACTAAAGTAAGCTATAGGACACAGATTTGAGACAATGATGGCACTAACAAAGCATTTGTGTGCAACCAGCTGCTGTCACAGCCATGTTTATTTTATGAAAACAGAATCAAATAACTGCTGATCCACTGGCAAAATGTATTTTCCTTTCAAGAGACTACATAGAGGAATAAGTTCATGTGTATGAATTTTTCTGAAGCTTGAATAAACTTATAGCTTTAGGGGTTAGGGGAACAGACTTTTTGCTAAGTCAGTAAGATGAAGGGTAAAATTACCCAGAAAATCCCACACAGGAATTACAGTGCAGTTGAACCAGATCCATCACTACCTGTCCTACACGAAAGGTACACACTGCCTCAGGTCGTGCGAGTTTCACCTCGTTCTGGTTCCAGAAATTGGCGATAACATCCTGAAGAGAGAATCATGGACAAAACAGAGTTCATCCGAAGTGTAGTTCTTCACTGGCTATACTCCATGACAAACCAGATGGTTATTATTTTTACTTGTTATGAGCAAGGACGTTAAGTTGCACACAGCACACTGGATACAGTGTCAAGGGTTACTGGTCGACGACTCCTGATGGGATATTTCTGGACCAACTTTTTGATTACCCGCCATCACCACAAGGACCACCAACCTACCGTAAATATCATGGACACATTAATTTATCTAGTTTTAGAAGACCTGACTTACCACTTTAAACCTGACCGTGATCACCTCCCTAGATCAGAAGTTAGCCATGCAAAATGGCCACATATCCACGTATCATGTTTTAGGCCCCATATTAAGTTATCATACAGAATATAAATGCCATCTTTTAACTCCTAAGGAGAGGATCCGCAAGCTCAGCTGCCTGGATGATTTTGCTTACTATTGCTTCAAGCAGGAAGTTCCCCAAATTCCATTCCTGCCCTCCTTCAAATCTATGGGTTCAAACTAGTAGTAGTGACACCAACGAGAAAGTCTGGCCAAGAGCAGAATTAATTGTGAATGAGCTCTCTGTCTGTGAGCCAAGAGCTGCGTGGTTGAAAGAAGTGTAAATTGTGATTGACTGACTGAGTTGGGGAAGGGGACCACACAGCAAGATCATCAGTATGGAAGCACAGGGAAGGAAGTCGGCCGTGCCCTTTCAAAGGAACCATCCTGGTATTTGCCTGAAGCGATTTAGGGAAAGTATGAAAAAACTAAATCAGGATGGCCAAATGTGGGTTTGAACTGTCGTCCTCCCAAATGTGAGTCCAATGTGCTAACCACTGTGCCACCTATCTCAGTTTTAAATTGTGAAAAAAAGACTAGGTGACACATCGAGTGGAGTTAAAAATGTAAAGAGTAAATACTTGCAAATAAATTAGTGCTTATGTTATGGCAAAGTTTTCAAAGGAAATCTGAGAATGGATTTTTTCTTAGGATGGAGCAATTATAGCAACTAAAACTAAACCAGGACTTGGAGCAGAAGATGGAGCCCACAGCACTAACCAGGCCACAGCCACCGTCAGCCAGCTGTGGTCACTGAACTAAAACTAAACCAGGACTTGGAGCAGAAGATGGAGCCCACAGCACTAACCAGGCCACAGCCACCGTCAGCCAGCTGTGGTCACTGAACTGTGTTGTTAGTGGAAACAACAGCCCACGCTGTCAGAACATGTGTGTCAATGCCAGTCCATCTTCAGGAAGAAATTCAGCTGAATCTGCTGCCAGTTACGACAGCTGTCCAGTCATTCGCTCTGTTACAGGTTGTTCAGAATGGCATACATACTCAGCCTGCAAAGTCAGCAGGGAGCAGCAGCATTTAAACTTAACTGAACTAACTAGTCATCATCGAACATCTGGGCCATTATGTGATGCCTAGTCTGTGACAGACAGCACCATGCCAATGAAATAACTTTACACCATCATCTGTGCCTTGAATCTCTGCCTGTTACCTGAGCACATCGACACCCAGGCAACTCCGCACTTTTCTGCCATCCCAGGAGAACAATGAGAGAACTCGACCATTCCTGCCTTCGCCAAGATGTCAAAGAGGACTTCTGTGCACTGGACATTGCAGCATGATCCAGATGTATGAACATATAACAACCACTGCCAGGCTGCCTATGATGTGATCGGGGAATATTAGCTTCTCGCATCACAACAGCAGTGCAGAGATGGAGGAGGTGGAGGGGGGGGGGGGGGGATGGAGGAGGTGGACGGGGCGGGGGGGGGGGGGGGGGGGCGGACGCCAAAATGGAAAATATTGAAATACACGATATCGGAATTGAAAAACAACTGCTATCACTTAGTAGCGGAAAAGCATCCGGACCAGACGAGATACCCTTAAGATTCTACAGTGATTATGCTAAAGAACTTGCCCCCTTTCTATCAGCAATTTATCGTAGATCGCTGGAAGAACGTAAAGTACCTAGTGACTGGAAGAAAGCGCAGGTCGTTCCCATTTTCAAGAAGGGTCATAAATCAGATGCGAATAATTATAGGCCTATTTCGCTTACGTCAATCTGTTGTAGAATAATGGAACATGTTTTGTGTTCTCGTATTATGACGTTCTTAGATAATACAAATCTCCTTCATCATAACCAACATGGATTCCGCAAACAGAGATCATGTGAAACTCAGCTCGCCCTATTTGCCCAAGAAATTCACAGTGCCGTAGACACTGGCGAGCAGATTGATGCCGTATTCCTGGACTTCAGGAAGGCATTTGATACGGTTCCGCACTTACGTTTAGTGAAAAAAATACGAGCTTACGGAATATCGGACCAGGTTTGTGATTGGATTCAGGATTTCCTAGAAGAAAGAACACAACATGTCATTCTTAACGGTTCAAAATCTGCAGATGTAGAGGTAATTTCGGGAGTACCGCAGGGAAGCGTGATAGGACCTTTATTGTTTACAATATACATAAATGACTTAGTTGACAACATCGGTAGCTCCATGAGGCTATTTGCATATGACACGGTTGTCTACAAGAAAGTAGCAACATCAGAAGACTCGTACGTACTCCAGGAGGACCTGCAGAGGATTAATGCATGGTGCGACAGCTGGCAGCTTTCCCTAAACGTAGATAAATGTAATATAATGCGCATACATAGGGGCAGAAATCCATTCCAGTACGATTATGCCATAGGTGGTAAATCATTGGAAGCGGTAACGACCGTAAAATACTTAGGAGTTACTATCCGGAGCGATCTGAAGTGGAATGATCACATAAAACAAATAGTGGGAAAAGCAGGCGCCAGGTTGAGATTCATAGGAAGAATTCTAAGAAAATGTGACTCATCGACGAAAGAAGTAGCTTACAAAACGCTTGTTCGTCCGATTCTTGAGTATTGCTCATCAGTATGGGACCCTTACCAGGTTGGATTAATAGAAGAGATAGACATGATCCAGCGAAAAGCAGCGCGATTCGTCATGGGGACATTTAGTCAGCGCGAGAGCGTTATGGAGATACTGAACAAGCTCCAGTGGCAGACACTTCAAGAAAGGCGTTACGCAATATGGAGAGGTTTATTATCGAAATTACGAGAGAGCACATTCCGGGAAGAGATGGGCAACATATTACTACCGCCCACATATATCTCGCGTAATGATCACAACGAAAAGATCCGAGAAATTAGAGCAAATACGGAGACTTACAAGCAGTCGTTCTTCCCACGCACAATTCGTGAATGGAACAGGGAAGGGGGGATCAGATAGTGGTACAATAAGTACCCTCCGCCACACACCGTAAGGTGGCTCGCGGAGTATAGATGTAGATGTAGCACACTGTGAGGGAGTATTCACCTCACTTGCCATTGCCACTTGTAGTTTCCATGTCCCATGACTGTAAAACCACATGTACCTTATGACGACTTTCTTCTGCTGCACCACCCACACCCAGCCATCCTGTTAAACATGTGTCAGCAATGATTAAACTATGTTCTGTGCAGAATTCTACCATCCAGTTCCCTCTTTCATTTCTTTCCCCCTGTTCATGTTTTACTACTACTTTTCTTGCAATCCAATTCCAGCCCCCCCTCCCCATGCGCACACAAATTTTCATCTCCCTTAACTATGTGACTTATTTCCTTTAGCTCATCGTACTGTCTTTCAATTTGTTCATCATCTGCATCATGTCTATACTGGCTAGACTTACACTAATCCAGAGAAATTCACCTCAGTATCGTCATGCCCTAGGCTGAGACTTCTCATTTTATGCACCCTCAACAAAGCAAATTGAATAGTCCGATATATATTTCCTGCAAGAGTTTCAGCTGCATCTCTGAGTGCCTCCTAAATGGTCACAGTCACGAGTTTTCTTGCGCTACTCCTCTTATTGTCGTTATGTTGTCACCATGAACTGTTTCAGTGATGTCCTTCTTCACAAGATTGTCCATGATTCAGTCATTCTAATTATAGCCTGAAGCGCTGAATAAAGATCATTCCAATTACTGTCCATTTCTTCCACAATTAATGCTTGTTTCTAATGAATCCACATCATCTGTTTACTTCATGAAATAGGACAGTGTCTTTGACAGCATCAAAGTATCAATACTGTGCATGCTGCCCCACCCCAAACACACACACACACACATATGCATGCACACTTACAATTGGGCATTTGCATCTACAGCCAGGACAATGCTGGACTCATTTTTGGGTACATTTTATTGAGCTGTCTTAATGTTGTGCGACATTACTGCAGAACAATCAATATGTTGGAGACATGTACCTATTTGAATTACAAAGCAATGTCTGGAAATTTCTGAAAAAGCATGAAAGTCTCTACCAATACTAATGCAAATGAACAGATATTTGGTCCACATTACCACATAACTTTGTTAGTTATAGTATCTTTCATTTAATCAGGTAAGGTTTTACACTTTAGTGTGTTCTACAGACATGTGTTGTAATGTAACTGAGTAAGTATGCCACAGTACACATAACCTATCTGATTTGATTACTCACAAATGAAAATCTTTCCTATACTCGTCTGATTACCATTTCAGCACATATCCTTTATAATCTACTTTTCCTTCCACATTTTCTTTGGGCTGACTTGCCTGTGCCATGATCCTGCTGCGGGGAAGTGAGCAGTGAATGAGTACATAACTGCACAGTTAAGGCCATCTGAGCATGGGATGCACATACAAATGTGGATGAAGTAAAGTTTCTCCCAGCATCCAAAGCAATTGCATTAACATCTGCTGAACTTTGGCAGAACTACATGTACTGAGAAATTCAACAGCGTATAAAAGATAAGTGATAAGGCAAAAGGAAGGGAAGTATCAAATACAAAGGAACTAAAGATAGGCAGCTTTCTGTTAAGAAATCAGGAAAACCAGTTTGAATTAAAAATTGTTAGATATAGAGAAATAATTTAAACATTGCATTTCCTTGTGTTGTGTTACATTAATCCGAATTAAGACAGTTCCACAGTAACACTTTTTACAGCTACATTGAGGTAGCACAAGACTTGAAGTAGCATTTAAAATATGGTATGGCTGCTAAAAGCACCCATGACGTGCGCAGTATGTGCTGTATCACTTGCAAATCTGTTCGAAGAATATTTTTTCCTTCTTCTTCTTCTTCTTCTTCTTCGTCTTGATTCGAAGTCCTCTCACCTGCAGCTACGTACCGGTGGTGCTACAGTTTATGTATGAAGTGTGTTACATTTCAAGGGTCCCGGCATGTGATTCGGTCTGAAATATGTGGACACACTGTGTATGTGACACAAATGGCAACTGCACACACACACACACACACACACACACACACACACACACACACACACACACAGGGGGAGGAGGGGGGGAGGGGGAGAGGGAGGAGGAGGGAGGAGGGGGAAGATAGGGGGAGAGGGGGGGAGAGGGGGGGAGAGGGGGGGAGAGAGGAGGGAGAGAGAGGAGGGAGGGAGGGAGGGAGAGGGAGAGAGAGAGAGAGAGAGAGAGAGAGAGAGAGAGAGAGAGACTCTGTGTTCCCAAGAGTGTGACAATAGCAAAAGTGAGCTAGAAAGATGTTATGAAGAACAAGTTCCTTCCAATAAAGTGAGAAAAACAGCTGTAAAAGGTTGTATGGGTTCTTTTTCACCACAATAAAGTCCCAGCACATCAGGTGAAGGAGTTTCTCTTTGAAAACAACTGAAGTGATTACTCATGCTTCCTACTCACATATCCTGGTGCCTAGCAATTTTGACTTTTTCCAACAATGAAACACACACACTGTGGCCACACATTCTCCAGCTGTTCCATTACTGCATCAGTGATTTTCCAGTGGTCACCAACCCTAATGTAGCATTTGCAGCGATCATGGAATCATGACTTCAATATTGTGAAATGTGTGTACAGCTGCTGGCAAATCTATATTACTAAATAAATAAGCCATTTCATGGAGGATAGTCCCAATTGCAGGATGCCTATCTAATGGCTTCCAAGGGCAACAAAAATTTGATTTTCAGTATTTCATACAATTACTGAGCACATTTGAAAATTTAAAATGCTGTCATAATCTACTCATTAAGAGAGATGATCTTATGTCAAAGGTTTAACACAATAAGATACGTATACCAGTTAGAACTTGTATATATGTTTCTTGAGGCAGCACAATTCACTGTGTGCAAATTATATAGACTTCACTCATCAAGCATTTTAGAATTAGTGGGTTTAGTGACTTCCAAAAAACTTGACAAATCATTTCCAACCTTTATGACACTTTTCCTCGCTTAAAGGCTTATAACTTCAAATATTAAACACATTAACTCATTTGTGAAGTAATCAGACGTTTGAAGCTGTTTTACTCATGCAAGTTCAACTCTTTAAAGAATCGGGTGTTTACTGGTTATGTTGAGAAATGACAAAAATTTCTAATTTTTTTTTCAGTGAATCTTGTGAAAAAGAGAATCTGGGACCTTAGAATCTGCACAGAATTTGTACCTTCTCAATTCACATCAGACCCATTTCTTGGAATTATCAACTATATACTAGCTCCTGTTCCTTATACATCTCTCTGACATACTTTCCCACTCATCATCATCTTCCTTCTTGCTCTGCATGACCCTTATTTCATTCCCAGATTTGCCCATTTTCCTATCGTCTGATGTATTAATATTCTGCTACTTCAGAACAATCTACGAATCATGTTCAGAAAGTAAGTATACTAGATTTTTATATTTTTTTAGAAAAAAGTGTATTTAAAAAAATTACAGAATATTGTTGATACATTTGTTGACAATTTTTCCACATGGTCACCATCCCGTTCAATACATGTGGTGAGTTGTGGCACAAGCTTCTTTATGCTCTCCTCCAAGAACTTTTCCGCTAGCTCCTTCCCCCACATCAGAACTTATTTCTGTATCTGTTCATTGGTTGAAAATTTAATTCCACTCATGTGCCTTCAGGGATGTGAAAAGGTGATAACTTGAAGGCACTAAGCTGGGGGAATGCAGGAGATGGTTCAAAACATACCAACCAAATTAGTCGAAGAGTGCCTCAGTGCGTAAGGGCTGTGTGAGAATGGGCACTGTGATTTGAATTTTTTGGCAAACGGGGAAGTTGTGTGCTGCCACTGTAATGACTGTCTTCTTGTGTCAGGCCTGTAATGAGCCACACGTGTTTCATGTCCAGTCACAATACAGCTCATAAAATACTCACCTTCCAATTCAAGTCAATCAAGAAACTTGCGTGGACTGCTGAATTGAGTTTTCTTGTGCTGCTCTGTCAGCCTTTTGTTATCAATCTTGTGCACAGTTTCCGATATCCCAGCATTTCTACGAGTGTTTCCCACAAGAGAGTTCTGGAGAGCTGTGGAAATTTTGCAGAAATTTCTTCCACTGTCAATCAGCAGTCTTCATGAACAGTTTCCTCGATTTTTTGCACCAACTCATCAGTCAAACTGGAAGGTCTTCCACTCCTCCATTCATCATCAACATTTAATCTGCCTCCATTAAACTCCCTACACCACTTAAACACACTCATTCTGCTCGCAACACCTTTTCCATAAGCTTTTTTCCTGTGTGAAAAATTTCAGTATGTGTTATTCCCTCCTTGAGTAGGAAGCGGATCAAAGCATGTGGCTCACGGATTTCTGACCAACACTTTTCACATAACTGGACACTACAATGTGAGTTTACGTACTACTGTATTTCTGTGATGCTCGACACCCCCCCCCCCCCCCGGCCCCCCCAAAAAAATTATTACACACAAATGCAATAAACTGTAGCAACTTCCAAAGTATGCCGGACATTAATTTCTAATGCAAAATTGTATATTTGACACCTGCAATAACTATCCAATCTGGAACTTACTGTTCCTTCTCCTTTGGTGCAGCAGTGTCTATTACTCCATCTCCCTTTCTCATTGGCTGTCAATCTTTTTCCCTTTACACTCATCTCTTTTTATCATGTCCCTTCCATTATGCACATCTCTCCACCACACACACTGTGGCAACTCCTGTACCGAACTACTACTTCCTCCATCAGTTCTTCATACTTCCTCTGCATTTACCATTTCACTTCTGTCACTATTTATTTTAGCTTCCTCTGCAAAAATATCCTCAATAGCAATTGTCTTGTTACACTCAACCAATGCCCAGCTGGATCCAAGCCAACAACCTCCTTTCTGACAGCCATACCCTCTCATAACAAATTCTCCTTTCAACATATCACAAATGAATATGCTGTGACACTGCCATTGACACCTTAATGGCATTTTCCGATTCCAATACGATCATGAATCATCTTGAGACACCCTTTCTATGCTATATAGAAATCTAAACCCCTCAATTATTTCAAATTGATTGATGTCATCTTCATGATGTTCCAAGACAAGGATACTCTATCCTCATTCCTTCATAACCTAAATGCCTACTCACCTCATTCTATTTACCAACTGTAAGTCCATCTTTATAAGAGGAGTGCAGGACCGCAGCTGTTCAGTGTCATATGTCGAATCAAAACACCTTCTGCCAGCTAAATTTCCAATTATTTTATTTGAGCAACAATTTCTGTGCTACATTACACATTCTTCAAGCCTCCTGATTGACATGTAGGAGGAATCCCACCTCTTGTCTGGTCAAATTAGGGGTCAGTATTCAGTGACAGGTATCCATAGATTTTTGACACAACAGAACCTTGTGTCACCAAGTGATGATTGAAGGGATCACTGCTTCAAAAATACTCTGATACTATTCACTGAATGCTAGCCCCTATTTTGACTGGACCAGAGGTGGGATTTTTCCTACACATTGGTGGTCGGAGGGGGGCTGAAGATGACATGATGTAGCACTGAAACTGGTTGCTTAACTGGAAATTGAGATGGCTGAAGGTATTTTGTTTTGACATTTTTTATTTTCATTCTATTTAGGTGATCCCTCCTCATCTCGGCAAAAACACATTCTTGGATATCCATCACCTTCCTGGGGGCTGCACAAAGACCACTGTTCACAACAACCTCATCACTTACCAACAATGTCTCAATTTTAACAGCTGCCACCATTCCAATCCAAAAAGTTCCTTCCTATAACCTAACCATCAGTGGGTGCTGCACTGCAATTCTGCAACCACTATGCCAAACGTTTTAAATAGGCCTAAGCAGGTCTGATCTCCGACCTTATTCAGAACATATTTCCTGAGTCTTCTCTTTAAATTAAACCAACTGAACACTTCCGAACTACACACGCCTGCTGACAAATCACACAATCATAGCTCTTTGAAGTTCAATGACTCCTGGGAGTAACATCTTCTGTCAGCGCTTCAACTCTTCTTATGCCATAAAAGGAAACACCTGCTCATCACTTTTATCCACCTTCCAAAGTGGTATTTAAATATCCACCAACCTATGTAATGAACCTGTATTTGTCTGTCCATATGACAATCATGTCCCAAACAACTTGGTTGACCCATAGGTCATACCCCCCTCAAATACTTGGGCACGAGGCAACACCTGCTTGCAAATCTGTTAATCTCCTATTTTGGTACCCCTTCTCCACACTGCTTAGCAGTAAGTTACATCTTGTTCTATGTTCCCCAGCCTTCTCCTAGTGGCCCTAGGCCCTATGAAGTCTGCCCCCCCCCCCCACCCCCCCCATCAAATAGGTGTAAGCCACCTTCCTAGCATGCACTGATATGTTTTACACACCCACCATTTTTCTGAACATTCCCACCCATCCTCCCCTTCTCCTCTCCCCAGTCAATATCCCGCTACTCACCCGACATGCTGCAGTGCTGGCAGTGTGTGCTCTTCTTATGCCCTAAAAGGAAACACCTGCTCATCATTGCACTGAAGCTTTTCATCTGAAGGCCTCTCTACAAAAGTGCCGTCATGCCTGGAGGCCTTATGAATATGGCAGAGTATGGACAAAACATATTGGACAGACAAGTACTGACAAGAATGGAGACAGCAGTGACAATTACTGAGTAATAATAAGGACAAAAAGAGGCTGCACACACATTGAGAATGAAAGAGGGGCTTATAAATACAGTCTTTTGAAGGCTATGTGGAAGGTAAAAGGAGGTGAGGGAGAAAGAGATCTCACATTCTGGATGACGTGGCAGATGGCAGCACAGACACCAGCATTAAGGAGGAGGTGGTGGTCCAGCAGAAATGGAGAGACAAATGAATTGCTAACAACGCAGAAAAATAACAATGCTGTTGTTGATGACTATGACAGCCTCATTTCTACAACTACTTTTAACCCTTGCATTTGCATTGGCCTATTAAAAAAATATATTTAGATATCACCTTTTTACAGATCTCTTTGTGAGTGGCACACATCTCCACGACATCAGACATGCATTTCTCTAAATCAACAGCACAAGACGTGGAGGTAATTTCTTGTAGGTCATCTTGCTTATTTATTTTAAATTCTGCATCTATCTGCAAACAAATCACAACAACCAAATATACCTATAAATTATCTGATTTATTTCAGAACAGTACATATTGATGTACTAATTTAGTGAAAAATTGAGATGATTGTGACCACCTCTACTTGAATAGGCTTCATTGTACAAAATAGAAGTTTCTTTAAAATTAACATCAAAATTCATAGTATGTACACGTCTCAAATTTGTAAGTACTTGCAAATCAAGGCATCAGATCTTAGATGGTACTTGTTTTCTGGTCCAAGGCTTAATTTTTTTATAACTAATGTTTCATCCCCTACTGCAGAAGAGATCGTAAAAGACAATGGCTAGTATAGGTAGTTCTTTCTCCTTCATGAACAGCTGTAAAACGAAAATTAGTGTACACTGCACTTCCTAAGCCAAACAGCCCTAACAAACTGTTTAAATGCAACCATCTGATCACTGTCAAAGATCACAGAGTCAAGCCACCATAAGAGTGGGTGTTCAGTAAGTAACGAAACACATTATTTTTTCCATGGGCAATTTTGATTCGAAAAAATGCAGAATTTGTGGGACTTTACGGAATATTCCCGCTTAAGCCCTTATAGTTTTATGAAGTTCCGATAGGTGGTGGCACCAGACAAAGCCTTCAGAATAGTATCTGTAACGGTGGTGTGCTCCAAGCAGAGGCACTGAGTTTCTTTTGGCAG
This sequence comes from Schistocerca serialis cubense, assembly GCF_023864345.2. Taxonomy (NCBI): domain Eukaryota; kingdom Metazoa; phylum Arthropoda; class Insecta; order Orthoptera; family Acrididae; genus Schistocerca; species Schistocerca serialis. The sequence goes on from NC_064642.1 coordinate 238,891,905, forward strand.
AAAACCAGAGCATCGCAGATATTCACAGGGACTTGCAGAATATTATGGAGACCTGACAATGAAAAAAAAAAGCAAGGTGAGACATTGGGCGATGCCTTTGTCATCATCACAACAAGATCGTGCAAACCTGTCTGATAGCCCACGTGCTGGCCACCTGCACACAGCTGTAATTCCTGTAATGTTGGAATGGAACCTTCTGACTTCCATCTGTTTGGCTCAATGAAGGATGCACTCTACAGGAAGCTGTACATGGATGATGGGGAGATTACTAATGCAGCAAGACATTGGCTCCGACATCGACCAGTAGAATGGTACCATGTGGGCATATAGGTGGTCCCACTATGATGGCATAGGGCAGGCAGATTGAATGGAGATTATGTTGAAAAATAGGGTTTTGTAGCCAAAACAGTGGGGAATAATATGGTGTATTGGTAACCTGAATAAAATCAAACTGGTTTCAGAAAAAGAATGTGTTACATTACTTATTGAATGCTCCTCGTATGTTCTAGAGCTTGTACTGCAGGATACTCACTTTATTTAGCAGTAAGGCCTACAAGTTATCTAATTTCAGTTCCCTTCTCTTTCTGTTAAGTTGTCTGTACTTGATTTTCTATTGTCCCTCTTTACTTTCTAGTGTATTCACGATTTTGATGAAACCTGCTGAGTAAGCCCATCTGCCCAGTCAACATATGAATTCATGTTCTTTAAGTGCATGCACATTAGTGTTGTACTTTTTATATCTTTTCGCACATTAAGAAAAAAAAAAAAAAAAAAAAAACACAAGTAACTGTTAGGCTAACAGCAGCATTGATAATCATGGAACATTAGCTGCAGACAACTACAATTACTGATTCAAAATAAACAACACACATGAAACACTTTTCTACCAGGGAATAAAATTTTACAATAAGCTGCCCAAGGAAATTAAAGAGAAAGCTAAAACATAGATATTGAGAAATTCCTTTTAAGCACAAATCTTAAATAATACATACTAAATAATCAAGGATTATTCAGGGAACATTTAGCAGTGATCCACAAAAATTAAAGAATTATTAATTAATACCTCTGTCATTCTCCAGTTTATAGTAGAAATATAGTGCATTGTACTGCAAAATCTTATTCCTATTATTTTTTAAATTGTATAAACACACATCTGATCCATCACAGATATCAAGATAAGCTGTAGTGCGGTATATGTTTGAGAAGTTAATGCTGCAGAGACAAAAAGCACTCAATTGGTGGATATGACTGTTTCACCATATGGAATCTATGCAAATCCAAATAGCCCGATATTGTCAATACCTAGAAAATACCGTTCCAATTCCAAATCCAGACAGGTCCAAAATCATAGCATGCTCACAACAACAGTATTGATACAGCGTGTTAGTACATGCATCGTATACAACCATCATGTGACTGCCTTTTAGGTCATACAAATGAACATTCAAAGATGTTTACAGCGGAACTCTACGGACGTGAAGACGATTGGAAGGGAATCCACTTTCCCTTGGATCATCTGACCCCAATGCTGCTAAGCACACCTGGAATGCACTTGCACAAAGTTTGGTCATCTGAAACTCAGATCAGATCAATCTCTACAAGTTACAGCCGGTATTTGAATGAACGTGCAACAACATGGCTGCCCAGTACTTCCTGTGTCTTTAAGGAGTACATTTGAGACATGTCACTGGCCACATCAGGGCAAAAGCGGCTTCAAAGTACATGTTCTAATTCAGTGGTTCTTGAGTGTAAGCACAGAAGCACACAATTTAATCATGTCAGCAATAGATGGTTGGTTGGGTGTTCCACTGATCAATCGCACGGTATGGTAGCCGTTATGATGTGGAACGTGTCAAGTGCACAAGAAATGCACATATGAAACAAAATATTTTATAAAATACAGAGTTAAGGATTAATATTTCTATTATTTACCCCATTCCCTTAAATAGCACAAAATTCATATACTATATTTATAGATTTATTTATTACTATTCAAGAATTCATCTATGGTATACAAGGAGTTGTCAAGCAGATATGATTTCAATTTATTTTTGAAGCTATCACTGCTGTCTGTCAGACACTTTATCTCACCTGGTAATTTGTCGAAAATTTTTATAGCAGCACATTTTACCCCTTACTGTGCCAAAGATAGGCCGAGCAAAGGATAGTGCAAGTCTTTCTTTTTTCTGGTATTATAATCATGAATATCACTGTTGTTTTTAAACTGGCCCATGTTGTTGAGAACAAATTTCATTAGTTCCCAATCTTTTAAAAAGATGCCTACAAGATGTGCAACTATGAACCCCACACATTATTCTAACCATTTTCTTATGAGCAGTGAATACTTTTTGTATAAATGTTGAGTTACCCCAAAATATTATTCCGTATGACATCAGAGAGTGAAAGTATGCAAAGTATGTTAACTTACTAATTTCTATATCCTCAAAATTGGCAATTATTCTGATCGCAAAAGTTGCTGAACCTAGTCGCTTTAGGAGATCCAAAATATGGATTTTTCAATTAAGATTCTCATCTATATGTACACCCAAAAACTTAGTATGCTCTACCCCGTCTACTGACTTCTGTTGATGGGTTATATTTATTGAAGGAACTGTACTTTTTGCAGCAGAAAATTGGATGTACTGTGTTTTTTCAAAGTTTGGAGCAAGCCCATTTGCAGAAAACCAATTAATGACTTTTCCAAAGATCTTATTTGTATCATTTTCAATTGGACTTTCTTTTACTGGATTAATAATGATGCTTGTATCATTAGCAAACAGTGTCTGTTCAGTTTCCTGTTTCAGATAGGAAAGGAGGAAGTTCACATATATCAAGAACAGAAGGGGACCCATGATTGAACCCTTTGGAACACCTAATGTAATTTCACCCCAGTTAGATGAAGTGGCAAACTTATTTAAATCCCTTGACCCATGTAGGGATACTTTTTGCTTCCTGTTCTGTAGGTATGACTTAAATCACTCATATGCTATTCCATTTATACCATAGAATTGTAATTTCTGTAACAATGTCATGGTTCACACAATCAAATGCTTTGGGCAAGTCACAGAAAAATCCTATAGGTGACATTTTACTATTTAAAGACTCTATTATGTGGACAGTGAAACTGTATATTGCTGTCTCAGTGGAACAGTATTTTTGAAATCCAAACTGTGATTTACAAAGTATCCCATTACTGTTGAGATGGCTAACCACACGAGTACATTACTTTCTCGAAGATTTTTGATAATGTTGTAAGCAAGGATACTGGCCGATAATTATTGACATCTGTGGTGTCCCCCTTTTTGTAAAGAGGCCTGACAATGACATATTTTAACCTGTCTGGGAAAATACCTTGAGTTAGTGATGCATTACATACGTGACTCAGAACATCAGCTGTAATTGCTCCACATTGTTTTAATGTCTTATTAGAGATGTCATCTAATCCAACAGAACATTTATTTTTCAGAGATTTAATAATTTTACTCATTTCACAAGAGGTTGTTAGGTGAGACTTAATCTAATTTTTTTTCAAAATGGACTCTTCCACATACTGCCTAGCTTTTTCTTTTGAACTGTTCTCACCAATTTTATCTCCTACACTTAAGAAGTGATTGTTAAATACATTAGCTTCTTGTTTACTGTTGGTTAGGATGGTCTCATTCTCTTTAACAGTAGTACTACCTACCCCAGTGGTTACTTTTCCTGTCTCCCTTCTAACAACATTCCATATTGATTTGATTTTATTGCCGGAGTTGTTAATTTCTTCTCCAACATACATATTTCTTGATTTCCGAACAACTTTTCTCAGTGTGATACAATAATTTTTACAGTGTAAAACTACTTCTGGATCTTTACTAGTTCTTGCTGTCTCATACAGTTTTCTTTTTCTTTCTGAAGACACTTTAATACCTGTAGTGTGTAAATGTGTGTGAAATCTTATGGGACTTAACTGCTAGGGTCATCAGTCCCTAAGCTTACACACTACCTAACCTAAATTATCCTAAGGACACACACACACACACACACACACACACACACACACACATGCCCAAGGGAGGACTCGAACCTCCGCCGGGACCAGCCGAATACCTGTAGTAATCCAAGGTTTCTTTGAAAAGTGTGTGGTTTACACTTAGTAATTTTCTTTGGGAAACAATGTTCAAAGAGAGATATAAATTTATCAAGAAATATTTTGCACTTATTAGCATTTGGCTCATTATATACATCTCCCCAATTAACATTTCTTAAGCTTTCTCTGAAGTGCTGTATAGATACTGGGTTGAACGATCTCACACTTTTACTTAATAGTTTCTGAACTGTACACCCTGTTAGGTTTTGTAAGTTAATCAGTTGTGCATCATGGTCTGACAATCCATTTACCACAGGGAAAGCATGTGTTTGTTTTACACCCTCTTTCTGTACAGATACATTATCTATTAGCTACTGTCCTGAGCTATACGTGTAGGGAAATTGATCACTGATTCTAAGTTATATGTTGTTAATAACACTTCTAGTTCACTTTTCCTATCAAAATTACTTAGAGAGTTTACATTGAAATCACCACAGATTAATAACTTCTTCTTTTTGTCTGCTAGACAGCATAATAGGGAGTCAAACTTTTTTATGAACAGCTCCCAGTCTCCTAATGGGGACCTGTAGACTGTTGCTAATATCATTACTACATTATCTAGCTGAAGTTCACATGCACAAACCTCAAAGTGCTGATCAACACAAAATTTGCTTACTTCTACAGTTTTGCATTTATACCCTTGTTTTAGAAAAATGGCAACTCCTCCTTTATCCATCCTAGATCTACAAGTGTAAGATGCTAAATTAAACCCACTTATACCGACACTATCCTTGCCCACAGTTACATGTCAGCAATATAACAAAATAACAACATACACAGGTGGTATTGAAGCACTGACAATTACAGATGTTTGTAAGTGAATATTAGGTGGAAACTTCATTTGAAAACACTCACCACAGAATTAAGTTTCAATCTTTTAGTCTTTATTAAGCTTTCAGAACAAGCTTCTGGGTACACTTTTCTACAATGCGCAACAGTGCATATTAGCTGTTCACATTCTTCTCCATAATCTGAAAGAAAGGTCAACATTTAAGACAGACACATTTGATTCAAAGCACTAATTCTCGTACTATTGTCTCTTTATCCAGTAATTACAAGTACTGGATAAGGAGACAATAGGGGAAATAATAATATGCTTACATTAAGAACGTCTGTTAATAAATTCAGCAAGAAAATACTTTTTGGACTAAAAATATTAATGTGGAGATACAGGGAAACACAAACAATGCATTTCCATCTTTAATGGAATGTCTATGAACAAGTGAAGCTATGTAATTACTGCAAATAATAATAATAATAATAATAATAATAATAATAATAATAATAATAAAAGGAATAACTCAGCATATGAATGAATTCTGTACTATGAACAATACATCTCATCCAGCTGTTTAGAGAAGGGAGCAGAAAAACTTTACAACGACGAACCAAGACTTTGAATTCTAAGGAGGTCACACACCCTTTAAGAGTACTTCTACACGAATCTGCCGAATGAACATTAAATGAGAGCAAAGTGATTACTGAGTAATATCAAGATTCCCACATGTTTTTTCCTGATATGTCCATACACCCATCTTGGGCTGCTCACTTACTGGTTTATGCAATGAATAACATAATCTAATCTAGGCTATAAGATTTAAGACTTCATGTTCCTTACTGCACAGACTGTATAGCAGCCTTCACAATGCCAGCATTCACCAATAAATTAATTCATCATGCTTCATAGATCACTTCAACCAGGAGAACCTCTGTGGATGTAGAATAAGTCAAGATATACAATATAATTGCCACTCCCCATAAAGATGACAGGTTGAGTAGCAGACAGATACAATGAGATGACTGTTACACATTGAGCTTTTGGCCAAAGCTTTCTTCAGCAAAGGAAACACACAAATATTCACACAAGCAAGCACACCTGACGTACACATGACTGTGGTCTCAAGCTGCTCTGGTGAACAGTTTCTTCATTATGCCTGTCAGGAACTCAACATGTCATCCTCATGGTGAGTACCAATTTATTCTTTTCACAATATTGTTGATATTACAACCTGGACTTTCAATTGTTCAAGATATTTGAGGTTATTCGTAAGTACCTTCAGAGTTCCAGAAGGCCGCTGCACAAAAAACTACCAAACAAAGAAAAATGACGCACATCAGTTGATAAAGCATCTCTCCAAGTTTTTATTCACACTGCAAGTGGTCAATATGGGCACTGTTTGTGACGCAGACATTCAAGTCACTGCCCGGAAAAGCACGACAACAGGCCACTTTAGCAATCTTTTCATTGGCGTCAATCTGCAGGCACAAACTAATTCAATGCATCAACATGGAGTGGATGTTGTGTCTAAATGTTCTTATACGCCTTCTGCCTAGAAATGTGCCTGTTACTAAACCTTGGTGCGTATTAAGAAGCTAAACTTTGAGAGATGCTGTATCCACTGATAAGTGCCATTTTCCTGAATGTCATGTAATTTTCATACAGTCATATTCCGAAAGTCTGGAGTTATTTACAAATAATTCTGTAAATGAAAGTGTAACGTAACGACCAAACATGGGTGTATTAGTGCAATCCTGAGCAGTGTATTGCAGCTGCACTGACAGCAGGCGAGCATGGGCTGTTGTCACTAACAATTCAACCAGGCCAGAGCAATGTTTTGAAGCAGTTAGCTTGCTGAAACAGCAAACTCAGCAGTACTGCACAGACTAGTGCAGCAAGGGGCAAGGCAGATTTCCGGACTGACAGTAGCAGTAGTGTCCTAGGATATGTGACCGGGAGTAGCACATATGCACAACAAGTGGCTGTAAGCACTAGTCATTTTGTAATAGAATTATTCTGAGTCTCTCAGACCAACCAGGATGACGGAGCTGTGCTGCTGGACAACAAAACCACAAGGATCTGCCAGTACAAGTTATCGGTTCAAGGCCTAGAAATCAATGGTTCAAGGCAACTGCAGGGCAACAGCTCTACACACCAAGCCCCTCCCCGGATTTGTGCAATAAAGCAGCTGGTCACAACACATCATCTCCGTCACCATGCCTGACTCCTGCTCAAGGAGCAGCGAGTCACTCCATGCACACCATCTGTCTATAGCAATTGCAGGATCGGAGCCTCAATGTGGTGGACATCCCTCACCATGATGTAGCTGGGCAATGCCTGCTGCCATTGTGAACAAAGCATTGTCAAGTGCACACCGTTGGTGTGAAAAGTACGTGGCTGGCCTATGTAAGGGGACCGCTGTTGTGCGACTACTGCATCACCATCGCAGCGCATGGTGGCTGGCAGCCAGCGATCAGAATTCAGTAGTCAGCTGACCACTGACGCAATGTACCAGGCCTGCTCTTCACTTACATCACCAAGGTTTGAAGGGAAGTAATCAAGATGTCAGTCAAGAAAATGAACTTTAATTCTCATGTTACAGCCCAGCTTCTTAAAGTTGTCGAGCATGTCTGCGATGATTGTCCTGTAGTTTGGATATCTTCTGTTTCCTAGGAAACTGGTAATAACTAATTTAAAAGATGTCCATGCTGCCTTTTCTTTTGTTTCCATTTTGTCCACAAATTTGCGATCTGTCGTAAGTTTTCTAATGTCTGGTCCAACAAAGATTCCTTCCTGTAGCTTTGCTTTGGATAAACCAGGAAACAGTCCACAAAGATATTGGAAACACACCCCTTCTTTTGGCAATGGCTTAAAAAATTGTTTCATCGGTCCTAACTTAATGTGAAGTGGTGGAAGAAACACCTTTTTGGGATCCACAAGGGTTTTCCTCTCAACATTTTTAACGCCTTCCTGTAAGGTTTTATCAAGGGCCAAGCTTTTTTTATTTAGTGTTGCTTTCTGTCTCTACTGTCCCATTCACAGAGAAAACAAGGGAGCTTTGTATAGCTACTTTGTTGACCAAGCAACATTGAAATCACTTTTAAATCACCACATAGTGTCCATTTGTGGTCTGAATAGCAGAGTTTGCTTAAAACCAGTTCGAGGTTTTTGTAACATTCTTTTAAGTGAACCGAGTGTCCAAGTGGTATAGAAGCATGCTTATTGCCATTGTGTAGAAGTACTGATTCAAGACTTCTTTTTGAAGAATAAATAAAAAGTCTCCACTCATCACGAGCATATTCTATTTTGAAACATGCCACAAGTCCACAAACATCACTGCAAAACACCAGGCCAACTTCTTGACAGAAGAAAGATACAAACTCCTTTTCCATCGATTGATACCAAGAAAAGGATGTACCCAGAGCCAACATACGTTTATCTTTCAATCTAGATCTTAAAACCTCTGCCGATTCTTTAGAAAGGCCTAGGTCTCTAACTAAATTGTTCAGTTCAGATTGTGAGAATGGAATGGGATATGTTGTGCCAGGATCATGATCATCTCTATCATCCAAAGAGTCTGGAGGAGAGTATTGGTACTTCCGGTCCATGATGAACAAGGCAAATGGCTGATTGAATGTTAGGGTAAGAAATTTTATTTCTGTTTTTCAAATTGAAACCTCGTACATTGCAGGAACAAAAATAGCAGTCATCACTATGATTATTGGGCTTCCTCCAAGCCATTGGTATTCCAAAACGTAATGACTGCTTTTTACATTGAAACCATTGCCTAAGTTCTTCACACTAAACAAACTTTGTGTGGGGCACAAGGCTTATCTTGATCCCCTAACTTTATAACAAAATGGGCAAAATATACTTCTTCAGCAAAATCAGGAATGTTTCTTTGTTGCTTTTTTAACGGTATAGTTACCATGAATGTAGCAGAAGCAATCTGGCGAGTTTATGCATCTTCTGGTAGCCATTGCCCATAACACAACTTCACAACACAAGAAAACAGTCACTACTTTAAAGCTCTAGTAACAACAACACATGAACAGCACAGAGTGAAGAGATACGAGGTGCATTCAAGTTCTAAGGCCTCCGATTTTTTTTTCTAATTAATTACTCACCCGAAACCGATGAAACTGGCGTTACTTCTCGACGTAATCGCCCTGCAGACGTACACATTTTTCACAACGCTGATGCCATGATTCCATGACAGCGGCGAAGGCTTTTTTAGGAGTCTGTTTTGACCACTGGAAAATCGCTGAGGCAATAGCAGCACGGCTGGTGAATGTGCGGCCACGGAGAGTGTCTTTCATTGTTGGAAAAAGCCAAAAGTCACTAGGAGCCAGGTCAGATGAGTAGGGAGCATGAGGAATCACTTCAAAGCTGTTATCACGAAGAAACTGTTGCGTAACATTAGCTCGATGTGTGGGTGCGTTGTCTTGGTGAAACAGCACACGCGCAGCCCTTCCCGGACGTTTTTGTTGCAGTGCAGGAAGGAATTTGTTCTTCAAAACATTTTCGTAGGATGCACCTGTTACCGTAGTGCCCTTTGGAACACAATGGGTAAGGGTTACATCCTCGCTGTCCCAGAGCATGGACACCATCATTTTTTTAGCACTGGCAGTTACCCGAAATTTTTTTGGTGGCGGTGAATCTGTGTGCCTCCATTGAGCTGACTGGCGCTTTGTTGAAAAATGGCATCCACGTCTCATCTATTGTCACAACCGACGAAAAGAAAGTCCCATTCATGCTGTCGTTGCGCGTCAACATTGCTTGGCAACATGCCACACAGGCAGCCATGTGGTCATCCGTCAGCATTCGTGGCATCCACCTGGATGACACTTTTCGCATTTTCAGGTCGTCATGCAGGATTGTGTGCACAGAACCCACAGAAATGCCAACTCTGGAGGCGAACTGTTCAACAGTCATTCGGTGATCCCCCAAAACAATTCTCTCCACTTTCTCGATCATGTCAGACTGGCTTGTGCGAGCCCGAGGTTGTTTCGGTTTGTTGTCACACGATGTTCTGCCTTCATTAAACTGTCGCACCCACGAACACACTTTCAACACAGCCATAACTCCATCACCACACGTCTCCCTCAACTGTCGATGAATTTCAATTGGTTTCACACCACGCAAATTCAGAAAACGAATGATTGCACGCTGATCAAGTAAGGAAAACGTCGCCATTTTAAGTATTTAAAACAGTTCTCATTCTCGCCGCTGGCGGTAAAATTCCATCTGCCGTACGGAGCTGCCATCTCTGGGACGTACTGACAATGAACGCTGCCTCATTTTAAAACAATGCGCATGTTTCTATCTCTTTCCAGTCCGGAGAAAAAAAATCGGAGGCCTTAGAACTTGAATGCACCTCGTACTATGAACTGAAGGACAATAGCAGAAGCCCATTGCTTGGTGATGGCGGGGGAAGGGACAGAGCGACATACAGGCACTGACCTGAAAATACTGCTGGTTTCTCCTGAACAATCTTTATTTTATGTATATCTAATATAAAAACGGCTAAATAACAGTTTATGGAGACCCTAAAAACCAAAATTGAAACTCACTAGAGTGCTGAAATATCAAAAAAAGCTAAAACTAGACAAGCAGTTTGTGAAATAACTGTACGTGATGGCATTTTTTCACTATTTTTTCTGAAATCAGCATTGAAAACACTATAAAAACCACTTAATAAATTTGAAACAATTTTTATGTTGCAGAACTGTGTAATTATTGTGGGTAGCAAAATTGCGACCAGTGAGAAAGTGAAAATGTACATGACATGTACAGAAGCGTTAAAGAACACAGTCCGCTTGAGCAGTTGGAGAAAGGGCTTTTGCCAAGCTATAAAAAAGACAATAGTGTGATGTATTTTCAGGAGTAGTTGTGCATAACTGTGAAGAGAGATGGAGAATGTGGATTTTACAGACAGGATAATTGTAATGAGCACACGTACAAGTAAGGGCAGTGTGATGCATCAAACGCAGTTTTGCTGCAAGAAGCTAGAGAGAGGGCACTCAGTGCTTTTTCTGATGGGACTGCTGCTGGACATGTCAAGAAGGGTGTGTACAGGTGCAGCAAAGGATCTACATTCTGCTGTAACATTTTAAAAGTAATGCGAAGAAATTCACATAAAACAGGTTAGGAGATAGACATGAGGTATGTTCTGTGAACATTAAGTGTTACAGAGATGGAAAGAAAGGGAGTTTACAGAGTCAGCATCACCAGACACAGGGAAATACAGGAAATGGGGCGTATCAGTAGAAGAACTTGGATAATAGACAAAGGGGTGGAAAATGAGGTGGAAGGCAGCTGTTAATTGCAAGAGAGAACCCCCAAGTCCACCTGAAGACTTTCCTCTTACAACTGGATGTAATAAATACTTATGGAGAGGTGGAGTGTGCAGTAATAGATGCTGTAAGAGGTAAAGAGTACAAGTTTTTAGTGGACACAGGGTTGCATGTGCCTGTTGCCAGTACAAACTTAGTGGGTCGAAGGCAATGCAACCTGTCACACTACAGGTTATGTGGTGTTGAGGACAATGATGTGGGACCATTGGAGTAGTTGGACATCGATTTTCGTGTAAGGGTGTTTGATTTTAGCAATGTGTATGGGTACTAATGCATGCGAGCAAGGGCTACAGCATGGTCTTGGTGTCAGATTTTTGTCTCAACATTGTGCTAAAACTGATTTTTGGTAAACTTTGCAGCATATATATATATATATATGCTGAGAGAGAGAGAGAGAGAGAGAGAGAGAGAGAGAGAGAGAGAGAGCACGAGGGAGGTGGGGCAGATGGAAGGGTTGCTGTTCGAATCTGAGGATTTACTTTTGCCAGCAAAGCCTGTGTCTCAACACGAAACACCAACAGGATATGCAATATCGGTGTATCAGAAACCATATCACATTCCAAGGTATTTGCAACTGATTAAGGAAGATTTTATTAACGATCAGTTAGCTGAGTGGATAATGGAAGTGAGTAGTAGTCCATGGGGTACAGGAATCAGGGTCACATCAAAACAGTTTAGGGATGGTTTTAGAAAACACACATTCTCCTGTGATTACTGCCTCTTGAATAGCAAGACTGCAGCAAATGTATATCCAATCGCCAATATTACTGAGACTGTTGGTAACTTGGGATAATGTTGGTACATTTTTACCATATACACTCCTGGAAATTGAAATAAGAACACCGTGAATTCATTGTCCCAGGAAGGGGAAACTTTATTGACACATTCCTGGGGTCAGATACATCACATGATCACACTGACAGAACCACAGGCACATAGACACAGGCAACAGAGCATGCACAATGTCGGCACTAGTACAGTGTATATCCACCTTTCGCAGCAATGCAGGCTGCTATTCTCCCATGGAGACGATCGTAGAGATGCTGGATGTAGTCCTGTGGAACGGCTTGCCATGCCATTTCCACCTGGCGCCTCAGTTGGACCAGTGTTCGTGCTGGACGTGCAGACCGCGTGAGACGGCGCTTCATCCAGTCCCAAACATGCTCAATGGGGGACAGATCCGGAGATCTTGCTGGCCAGGGTAGTTGACTTACACCTTCTAGAGCACGTTGGGTGGCACGGGATACATGTGGACGTGCATTGTCCTGTTGGAACAGCAAGTTCCCTTGCCAGTCTAGGAATGGTAGAACGATGGGTTCGATGACGGTTTGGATGTACCGTGCACTATTCAGTGTCCCCTCGACGATCACCAGTGGTGTACGGCCAGTGTAGGAGATCGCTCCCCACACCATGATGCTGGGTGTTGGCCCTGTGTGCCTCGGTCGTATGCAGTCCTGATTGTGGCGCTCACCTGCACGGCGCCAAACACGCATACGACCATCATTGGCACCAAGGCAGAAGTGACTCTCATCGCTGAAGACGACACATCTCCATTCGTCCCTCCATTCACGCCTGTCGCGACACCACTGGAGGCGGGCTGCACGAGGTTGGGGCGTGAGCGGAAGACGGCTTAACGGTGTGCGGGACCGTAGCCCAGCTTCATGGAGACAGTTGCGAATGGTCCTCGCCGATACCCCAGGAGCAACAGTGTCCCTAATTTGCTGGGAAGTAGCGGTGCGGTCCCCTACGGCACTGCGTAGGATCCTACGGTCTTGGCGTGCATCCGTGCGTCGCTGCGGTCCGGTCCCAGGTCGACGGGCACGTGCACCTTCCGCTGACCACTGGCGACAACATCGATGTACTGTGGAGACCTCACACCCTACGTGTTGAGCAATTCGGCGGTACGTCCACCCGGCCTCCCGCATGCCCACTATACGCCCTCGCTCAAAGTCCGTCAACTGCACATACGGTTCACGTCCACGCTGTCGCGGCATGCTACCAGTGTTAAAGACTGCGATGGAGCTCCGTATGCCACGGCAAACTGGCTGACACTGACGGCAGCGGTGCACAAATGCTGCGTAGCTAGCGCCATTCGACGGCCAACACCACGGTTCCTGGTGTGTCCGCTGTGCCGTGCGTGTGATCATTGCTTGTACAGCCCTCTCGCAGTGTCCGGAGCAAGTATTGTGGGTCTGACACACCGGTGTCAATGTGTTCTTTTTTCCATTTCCAGGAGTGTATTTGAGGAATGGTTCCAATCAATTGGATGTTGTTTCCAAAGGATGGCCGTGGCCGATATAGAATTTTCGGTACCATGGGAACACTAACGGTTCAAGAGAATGCTGTTTGGATTGAAAACTGTGTGTAGATTATTGGAGAGTGTGTTGTGAGGTTTCAAACCATGTCTGTGTGGAGCTTACCTGGACGATATCATTGTACTGTCAAAAGTCACGGTGCAGCATATACAACACCCAAAGAAAGATTTTAAAAGATTGAGGGCTGTGCGTCTTATGCACAGAGAAGCGCCATTTTGTATTAGATGATGATGATGATGATGATGATTGGTTTGTGGGGTCCTCAACTGTGCGATCATCAGCACACGTACAAAGTCCCAATCTTTGCATGGTTGAATTTAGCCACTTTCACGAATGATGATGACACAAACACCCAGTCCCTGGGCAGAAAAAATCCCCAACCCGGCCAGGAAACGAACCCGGGACCCCTGCATCAGAAGAGGTGGGATTTTAGGGTATGTAATTAGTGAAGATAGAGTGACGACAGACCTGGGGCTAGTACAAGAGTTCCTATGCCTACGTTAGCTAATGAAAGGTGTGAAATCCATTTGGACAGAGGAGCATCAGGGTGTGTTTGAGGAATTAAAGAGAGTTTTGACATATAAAACTCAGTTGTAGTATAATTCCAGACTTTCTGAAGGAGTTTATCCCTTCCTGTGACACATCTAACCTTTTTTTTTTTTTTTTTTTAGGGCACAAAAAACAACTGGGGCCATACACACCCAAGTCAAAACTATAGCACAAAGACAGGGAAGAGTTAAAAATGACTATACAGGTGTCCCAATTGATGTCATAGAAGACAGCTAAAAATAGACACGTGGAAAAAGGGCTAAAAAGACGCCATACAGAAACGAAGGACCAAAACTAAAAATTTTTGGCCTTCGCCATATTGCTCTGTCAGACAAAAAATAAAACGCGGTCAACAGCCCGTGCATCATTTGCTAAAACAGCTGATAACTCAGACAGCAAAACCAAAGGGGAACGTAAACAGTTAAAAAATGGACATTCCATCAGGAAGTGGCGGACAGTTAAAACTTGGGTGCAATGTGTACAAAGTGGTGGGTTAGTGCCACTTATCAAATGACGATGGCTAAAAAGGCAGTGCCCAATACGTAGCCTAGTTAAAATTACCTCCTTCCGACGGGAGGGCCGAGATGAGGTCGCCCAACTGCTGGGAGAGGCTTAATAATCCTGAGCCTATTCCTACGAAGGGAGGAAAAATTGGCGGTGCCAAAGGGACACCACCTCCTGACAGATGGCAACACATAGATCATCGGAGGGAACATAGGAACTCGCGGGCTGAGGTAAGAGGACTGCAGCCTTGGCAGCAGCATCAGCAGCCTCGTTTCCTGGCAGACAGACATGACCAGGAACCCACAGAAGCATCACACTGGCTCCACCAAGAGTGAGCAAGAGACAGTTTTCCTGGACCCACTGCACTAAGGGATGGGCAGTGTACAGCGCACATAGACTTTGAAGGGCGCTGAGTGAGTCTAAGCAGAGGACACAATTGAGAAGGCTGTGTCACTGGATGTACTTCATGGTCTGATACAGGGCAAAGAGCTTGGCTGCGAATACTAAACAGCGTGCCGGAAGCCGATATTGAAAGACATGGGTGCCAATGATGAAGGCACACCCGACCTCACGGTCAGTCCGAAAGCCATCAATGTATATAAAGGTACTATCGGGAAGTTCCATGCGAAGGTCATGAAACTGAAGGCGATAGACCGAGGCTGGAGTACTGTCCTTAGGAAGCGAATGAAGGTCAAAGTTAACACGGGCTGCTTCACAAAGCCAAGGCGGTGAAGGGTTCACACCCATCGGGAAAGTTGCAGATAATGTGTCGTTAAGCCTCCATAGCAAGTGCCAAAAGCTGACTCCCGGAGGTAACAGAGAAGTGGGACGCGCCCCATCCTGGTGATCAAAAGAATCATCGAAGGCAGATGCATGGGATGAGTGGCCACATATGGCAGACAAATGGCATGCATACCTGCCAAGGAGAAAGTCACGGCGTTAGGATAGTGGTAGTTCATCAGCTTCAGCACACAGACTCTCAACCGAGCTAGTGTAAAAGGCACCCGTGGCCAAACAGATGTCATGTTGGTGGATAATGTTGAGACGACGTAAGAGGGATGGATGTGCAGACACATAACCAAAGCACCCATCATCGAGTTTCGAACAGATAAGGGACCTGTACAAACAGAGGAGGGTGGTTCAATCAGCACTCCAAGAAGTACCATTGAGGACACATAGGACACTGAGGAACCGAGTACAGCAGGCTGCCAGGTAAGACGCAAGACCAAGAGTGTTTCCTGTTGAACATGAGCCCCAGGAATTTCGTAGTTTCAACGAACGGAAGGGCAACAGGCCCAGGACGTACAGATGGTGGGAGAAACCATTGGTACCGCCAGAAATTCATACAGACAGTTTTGTCTGTGGAAAAGCGAAAGCCATTGTCGATGCTCCAGGAGTAAAGACAGTCAAGACATCACTGAAGACACCACTCAGTGAGACAGGTCCACGGAGAACTGCAATACATGGCAAAATCGTTAACAAAAAGGTAGCCGGAGATGCCCACTGGGAGCCAGGCAATTACAGGGTTAATGATGATAGCAAAAAGGACAACCCTCAGGGTGGAACCCTGAGGCACACAGTTTTCCTGGATAAAGGTGTCTGACAAGGCAGAACCCACACACACCTTGAAAACTCGGTCTTTTAAAAATGCCTGAAGGAAACAGGGCAGGCGCCCATGGACGCCCACCGTGTAAAGAGCACAGAGGATACCAGTTCTCCAGCAGGTGTTGTAGGTGTTCTCCAAATCAAAAAACATGGCCACATTCTGGGATTTCCATAGAAAACCATTCATGACATGGGTGGACAAAGTAATGAGAAGGTCAACTGCAGAATGCCGCGCTCGAAATCCACACTGTGCATTCTTCAGTAAATTGCGAGACTTGAACCACCATACCAGCCGGGCATGAATCATACGTTCCATCACCTTGCAAACACAGCTGGTAAGAAAGATGGGACGATAGCTAGAAGGAAGGTTTTTGTCCTTACTGGGCTTATGTATGGGTATGACAGTGGCTTCATGCCAGCATACAGGATACATGCCCTCTGTCCAGATGCAGTTGTACATGTTAAGCAGAAAGTGCTTACCTGCAAGAGAAAGGTGCTGCAACATCTGAATGTGGATGGCATCTGGCCCTGGGGTGGAGGATCGGAATGAACTGAGAGCATGATCTAGCTGCCCCACAGTAAAGGTGGCGTTGCAGTACTCACAATTCGGAGAAGAGAAGAGTATCACCCGAGTCGCCTTCACGCGTTTCCAATAGAGGAAGGCAGAGTGATAGTGGGAAGAGTTCGAAACTTCCACATAATGGCGGCCCAAGGTATTGGAGATAGTAATAGGGTCCACAATGACATCATCAGCTACTGTCAGGCCGGAAATCGGGGAATGGATCTTGGTCCCAGAGAGCCATTGGAGGTCACCCCACACGACAGAGGAGGGGGTGGAACTGTTAAAGGAACTAGTGAATGAAATTTATTTTTACAATCTCGAAGAACACAATGACACTTTGCACGCATCTGTTTATAATGAAAGCAGTTTGCCATCATAGGATAGTGGTTAAAAACGTGGCGAGCACGTCTCCATGCTTGAATTGTGTCACGGCATGCCTCAGTCCACCAAGGGACTGGGACACGAAATGGTAAAGATGAAGTGTGAGGAATGGAACATTCTGCAGCAGTAAGGATAATGTTTGTGAGATATTCCACCTGGTCATCACAACTGGGGAAATCTTGTTCTTTGGTCACCAGGGAGGAGTAAAGCTGCCAGTCAGCCTTAGGAAGCTGCCATTTGGGCGAGCACGCAGATTGGGTAGGAATCAGCAAACGGACAGCACACAGGAAATGGTCACTTGAGTAGGTGTCAGAAAGAAAGAACCACTCAAGACGAGGGGCAAGCTGGACAGTGCACATGGATAGGTCCAAATGGGAATTGATGTACGAGGAGTCAAAAAGGAAAATGGGTGCTCTGATGTTAAGGCAGAAGAGGTCAAGTTGGTTAAGGTGGTCAGCCAAGAGTGCACCTCTCTGAAAGGTCCTGGGATAACCCCAAAAGGGATGACGTGCATTAAATTGACCGAGTTGCAAAAATGGGGGAGGTAGCTGCCCAATATGCTGAAGGAAGTCTGTCCTGGTGGCAGCAAATGATAGAGGGACATAAATGGTACAGAGGGAAAAAGGCAGGTGGGGAAGGAAAAGGCGAACTTTAACAGCTTGTAGATTGGTAGTCTGGGAGATGGGTTGACTATATATGTCATCCTGTATGAGCAGCATGAAGCCCCCATGAGATGGAATGCTGACCTCAGGGGGAAGGTCAAAACAAATCGGTAAGAAATGTGAAAGCATAAAGCGGTCGTGAGGGTGCAATTTCATGTCCTGAAGGCAGAGTACAAGAGGATGCTGTGATGCTAAAAGCAGCCGTAAATCCTCTTTGTGGGACTGAAGGCCGTGAACGTTCCATTGGAGGAGAGTCATAATAAGGAAGAGATGTAGAGGTCACCTCGTCGGCTGCCAAGTGACAGCTGGGGGAGGGCGGTGGGGGTGGTGGTGGGGGGCGGGGGGCGTGGGGGGGGGAGTCGCTGCTACAGGCTACAGGGCACAGAAGCAGGAGGATCCTGCTCCATGGGGTCTACAGAAGCATCGACTTGCTTGTGCAGTCGGTCTGTGGAGTCAAACGCTGAAAATGGTTGTTTGTGCGCACCAGCAACACGGAGGCCAGCCGGGCTAAGGTGTCTTGTGGCGACACCATCGAAGAGGATCTTCGAGTTGGCGAAGGAGAAGACCGTTTGCCTTTGGTGGACTTCTTCGAGCCTTTCCGGTTAGAGGAAGACTCGGGGTTGTTTGGCTGGAGGGACAGACGAAGTCATCACAGCAGTACTCCTGTCCTTTCTGGCCTACTGGTTGTGTAGCTGGTGGCTTCACCCCTTGAGGTGAGAGTTTGATGGTTTGTTGCACAGCTGGACGGCGGGATGGCAATCCTACCTTGACACAGGGAGATTTCACAACCTCAGAGCTTGACTGGAGGTCGCATGTCTACGTGGCCACGTCCTTCATGGAGCGAGGGGTAACAAGAACAGAACTATAGGTATCAGATGGGAGAATGCATGGTTTGCGACTAGTCAGTAACTTGCAAGCAACTGGGTAAGGCACTTTTTGCTTTACCCAGATCTCTTGAACAGCATGGCCACCATTAAAGTTAATACAGCAGGGAGGAGGTGGTGGACAATCGCCCTCGTGGGCATCTCTACTACAGGTGAAACATTTGGATGATGTCACTGGTAGCAGCGCATTGGATTCAAAATGTACAGCCAGACTGTGATAATTTCATAGCCCACTTTGATCTTTGGTGGAAGCACCACTCTATCAAAGATGAGAAAGAGAGTGTGGGTGGGCACTAACGAGGAATCTACCTTTTTATTACACAATAGACTGTAATGACACCCTGATCAGAGAGGTAAGACTGGATTTCGACCTCGGTTAGACTGTCGAGCAGCCTTGTGTAAATTACATTACGGGAAGAATTCAAAGTTCTATGGGCTTTGACATGAACAGGTTAACTGTGGAGAAGCGAGGCAGCAAGCAGTTGATGTGCTTGAGAATCAAAGCAAAGTGCCATTCCGTAAACGAGAGCAGGATTTCACAGGGCCGGCAATTGCATCAACATCTTTCTGAATAATAAACAGATTTACCGTCTTCAGTACGTGATACCACTAGGAACTGTGGTGCAGCGCGAAGGGTCTTTGAATCATTAGCCTCATTATGTTTACATTTTGTTGAAGTTGAGTGGGAAGATGATTGACTGCCGAAGCGGAGAAATGAGAGGAGAAGGGAAACAAAGAAAGGAAAAGGGAGCAAAAAACACAGGTGAGACTGTTCTTACGTCAGCGACAGAATGCAGCACATTACCAATAACACCCCCAGACATGTTCCCCAAGGGAGGGGAAAATGAATAGCAAGAGGATAGACATGCAGCACGGAAGGAAAAAAATGCTGCAAAGGCTGGGGCCCCTTGGTAGCCAAGAACAAGTCCGTCAAAGAGTGGCGAGCCCTCAGGGGGACCATAATTTGGAAAGTGTTTTAAGCCAGGAGATTAATGGTGAAGAGCATCCTGTAGCCTAGATGTCGACACAGCTGAATGCAGCAGGGAAGAACTACTGAATGGCAGAGAAGCACATGTCGCACCTCAGTTACAGCATCACATATTTTTGATGTTATCTTTATGGAAAAAGTTTAGGGTAGTGACCGACCACACTGCTCTGAAGTGGTTATTGGGACTAAAAGGCTGGCGAGATGGGCCCTGAGACTTAGCAAATTTGACTAAGAAGTCATACACAAGCCAGAGAAGCAATAAGGGAATACAGACACATTAAGCATGAAGGTAGCAGTGGTTAAAGTTCTGAGGTGTGGTCTGGCAGGCAGTGTAGAGCACTGACAGTGAACTAAACAGTGCAGGATACAATTGCAGTTTAACAACTGATGGACTGTTGTGCCAGGAAACGAGGCTGGGATTGTGGGTAATAGTAACAGTGAAGTTTAAGGAGGAGATTTTAAAGGAAGCATATGATTACATGTTATCTGATCATGAAAGCAGCAGACCAACAAACTGGAGAGTGGTCGAGAGATAGGAATAAAATTGGATGTGGATCAATATGTGAGGAATTGCATAGTGTGCACAATGGGCTGACTTGAATCATAAATGGGTACTGTTGCAGAGGTTACCAGAAGCATCAGAACCTTTTGAAATGATTGGAGTTGATGTACTAGGATTGTTCAATTGTACTCCAGTATGAAACCTATTTGTATTAAAAATAATAAATCACTTTTCTTGGCAGATGGAGTCGATTGCTATGCCAAATCAGCGGGCAGTGGCAGTTGTACAAGCAATCGTTAACTACTGGATGTTGTAGTTCGGAGTACCAGACATGATAATTACGAACCACGGGACGAATTTTATGTCACACTTACTGAAGGAGCTGTATTGTTTGTGCATTAGAAGAAGTTACACAGTTTTTTAAATAGTTCTTTACAATGAGCCTGACTACTGCTTTTATTTATTTTACAGCCCTTTTCTGCAGTTTAAAAACTGTGTGCATGTTTTGTACCTTCGATCACCAGAAGAGAATTCCACAGCTACAGGGTGTTTCAAAAATGACTGGTATATTTGAAACGGCAATAAAAACTAAACGAGCAGCGATAGAAATACACCGTTTGTTGCAATATGCTTGGGACAACAGTACATTTTCAGGCAGACAAACTTTCGAAATTACAGTAGTTACAATTTTCAACAACAGATGGCACTGCAAGTGATGTGAAAGATATAGAAGACAACGCAGTCTGTGGGTGCGCCATTCTGTACGTCGTCTTTCTGCTGTAAGTGTCTGCTGTTCACAACATGCAAGTGTGCTGTAGACAACATGGTTTATTCCTTAGAACAGAGGATTTTTCTGGTGTTGGAATTCCACCGCCTAGAACACAGTGTTGTTGCAACAAGACGACGTTTTCAACGGAGGTTTAATGTAACCAAAGGACCGAAAAGCGATACAATAAAGGATCTGTTTGAAAAATTTCAACGGACTGGGAACGTGACAGATGAACGTGCTGGAAAGGTAGGGCGACCGCGTACGGCAACCACAGAGGGCAATGCGCAGCTAGTGCAGCAGGTGATCCAACAGCGGCCTCGGGTTTCCGTTCGCCGTGTTGCAGCTGCGGTCCAAATGACGCCAACGTCCACGTATCGTCTCATGCGCCAGAGTTTACACCTCTATCCATACAAAATTCAAACGCGGCAACCCCTCAGCGCCGCTACCATTGCTGCATGAGAGACATTCGCTAACGATATAGTGCACAGGATTGATGACGGCGATATGCATGTGGGCAGCATTTGGTTTACTGACTAAGCTTATTTTTACCTGGACGGCTTCGTCAATAAACAGAACTGGCGCATATGGGGAACCGAAAAGCCCCATGTTGCAGTCCCATCGTCCCTGCATCCTCAAAAAGTACTGGTCTGGGCCGCCATTTCTTCCAAAGGAATCATTGGCCCATTTTTCAGATCCGAAATGATTACTGCATCACGCTATCTGGACATTCTTCGTGAATTTGTGGAGGTACAAACTGCCATAGACGACACTGCGAACACCTCGTGGTTTATGAAAGATGGTGCCCGGCCACATCGCACGGCCGATGTCTTTAATTTCCTGAATGAATATTTCGATGATCGTGTGATTGCTTTGGGCTATCCGAAACATACAGGAGGCGGCGTGGATTGGCCTCCCTATTCGCCAGACATGAACCCCTGTAACTTCTTTCTGTGGGGACACTTGAAAGACCAGGTGTACCGCCAGAATCCAGAAACAATTGAACAGCTGAAGCAGTACATCTCATCTGCATGTGAAGCCATTCCGCCAGACACGTTGTCAAAGGTTTCGGGTAATTTCATTCAGAGTCTACGCCATATTATTGCTACGCATGGTGGATAGGTGGAAAATATTGTACTATAGAGTTTCCCAGACCGCAGCGCCATCTGTTGTTGAAAATTGTAACTATAGTCTGTCGGTAAAGTGAAGAGCGAACGAGCGAGTCCCCACTTTGCCTACCCTGCTACGTCACAGGACGCTTCTACAGGCTGTTTCACAGCGTAGTACCGTCCCTGCCGCGGCGCGCGCTTTAAATTTGTGGCGAAGCCGCGTACAGATGCGTCCCGGCTGCGTTTATTTTTAGACAAATGCGTTAAGACACACAACGTTCTAGAGTAGATGATATTAACATAAGAACGGAAGTCAGGATTCTATTACAAACATAGTACCGAATGCCTATTCATGTGAATGTATGTTCCTCTATTCGTAGGACGAACCAGATAATAGTGCAATCACTCTGTAGAATTTAAGGCTTGTTCTTACTTTGTGTTTCTACTAAAAGGTAGAAGTTTTCTTTGAAGGGCTGCAATAAAACTTAACAATTCTTGCAACACGAAGAGTGTTTAACAAGTAACCAGAAATTTATAATTTTGTGTATTGTATTAGCTCTATTCGCACTGTCTTCGTAAACATGTCTGAAAAGTATTTCCAGGTAAATCCCATTTCACGCAATGTCTTGGGTAAACCATCTTTCTGCCAAGGAAAATGTATTTTTTGTTTCACGGAGGTAAGTAATTTGCGTAATGTGGGAACTATTTCTTGGTTTATGTGAAAGTCCTCCATCGTTTGTCGAATGACCGATTTTGTGAAACTGTCTATAACGATGGGTTTCTTCCCTAAATTATTAGTTTATCTTCGCGGCGATTCCAGTAAACCATGCGCCTTGTTTTCGCGTTCTTTCCTTATGCGTCCTATTGTGGCGAGGCTGACGTTCGCATAAACTGCAGCCCATCGATTGGTAATGGTAATATTAGCCAACAGTTCTTTTTGTGTCGCCACATTAACACACGTTGAGACGATCGAACGCTCGTTACTCCGCAAATTCTGCACATTCTTGCAATGTAGGGCGATTATCCATCACTTCCGGATACTGAAGTATATCAGTGAGTGCACAAAGTCAACTGACTGACACTGGTAACTAATATCCCACGAACAGAAACGACGTATATCACCGCACGCCGAACTACACCGCTAGACAGGTAACGGGCGGGGCAACTGATTTTTGGTGGCCCTGTAGGCCAGTGGCAGGGTTCTTCCGGGAAAGGCCACTTCCCCCACCAAAAGCGCTGCTCGCTCTTGAGTTTACAGACAGACTATACTGTAATTTCGAAAGTTTGTCTGCCTGAAAATGTACTGTTGTCCCAAGCATATTGCAACAAACGGTGTATTTCTATCGCTGCTCGTTTAGTTTTTATTGCCGTTTCAAATATACCGGTCATTTTTGAAACACCCTGTAAGAATTAAGTGTTTGTGGGAATACTATGTCCCCACAAGACACTGGCTGTTCCAAAATCAGGATAGAACCCTAAAAGCAGAACATCCTGATGACTGTCTTTTTGCCGTATCTTTCAATGTTCATGGCATGTTAACTGACAATACTCATCTCTAAAAACTTCATGCTTGTTACACAATCTACAGATTTATCACCTATGCTTAATGTGATAGTTGTTTTCTTTACACTGAAGTGCACACTATTTGTTTTCTTTATGTTCATTGTTGATCTATTACATAATGACAATCTTAAACCTCTTCGAAAATTTCATTTGCTTTTTTTAATAACGGTGCTGGTTTTTTATCAGTAACAATGATGCTGCCATTATCATCAAACAAAATCCCTTTCCATCTGGAAAAGACAAATATGCAGAGAACAGAAATGGAAAATATACTACCCTGAGGTATACTTGTTCTTAATGATTCATGTCTGACAATTGTTGTACTAAAAATTTATGATTGGCAGATTTGTGAACTATCTGTATCTTTTGCACCTTTTTTTCCCTGGAATGGTTGGAACCCCTCATTTGCTTTTCCTCTTGCAGCTAGTGCTTCTATTTGTTTAGTCATATTTTATGTTTAACTGTATCAAAAGCCTTGGACAAGTCTAAAAACACGGCTATTCATCTTCGTCAAGAGCTTCAAGTACCAATTTGGTGATATCTGTAATGGCTGATACTGTACTTCGCCCACTTCGGAAACCAAAGTGTGCTTCATTAAAAAGATCATTATTTATTCATGGAACTCATTAGTCTATCTTTCATGATTGGTTTTTGAGAACGCAGACAGTAGTAAAGCCGTTTACTGAGTGCATTTGCATTCCTTATGAGATGCCATGTCTAGTGTGTTGTGCCAAACTTTGCCAAGGTGACACATCACACTGATTCAGCGGCAGCCAGAAGAATCAAGAAATGTGCTAGCCTAGCCATGGTTTGTGAAAGAATACATTTTACTTGCTTGAACCTAGACTCGACTAACAGAGAATTTCTCAAACTATATCTACAGCTGGCCAACCAGGTCAACTCCTGGACCTGGGAATGGACTGATGGTGTTACATGGGCCACAGCGGACTCTGCACAAAGTACGGCCACTGGACATCAGACATCAAAATTCGAGCATTTATCAGAACGACAAACTTCTGATGTTCCCTGCGAGACCATCATCAATGTCACGGGCAGGCACCTGGATGAGGACATGCTCTCAGTGCTTAAGAGAGAACTCAACTTTGCACCATCTCCCAAATCTGCATCTATCGGTCTTACCAGCCAACAAAGGCAACACAACTGTAATCTTATCTCATAAGGATTACGTTGAGAAAATGCAGGGCTTGCTAGAAGACAGTGCACATCAGAAGATCAACACTTATCCTACCAAGAGAGTAGAGAGGAAGACCATGGCTATTCTCAAAGAATTTGGCTTAACTGATGATGTGAAGAAGCTACTACAGAGAGCATGTGTTCCACTGAGACTTTATGGACTCCTGAAGGTACCACATCATATTTGTTGGGCATCTTAACAACTTCAGGCTTCATGATTCGGACATCCTTGTGAGTTTCGATGTTGTCTCTCCCTTGACGAGGGTGCCTTTGCAGGAACTCTTGGAACTTAATGGTCAGAAATTTGACACAGAGACGACCAACCTTGTTAGGCATGTCCTGACATCAACATACTTTCTCTTTGATTGTGGATACTACAAGGAGACAGAAGGAGTAGTCATGGGGAGTCCACTTGCATCAGTCGTCATCAACTTGTTCCTGGAACATTCCGAGGAGGAAGCCCTGGATTCAGTGCAGTGGAAACCTACCTGTTTCTTCCACTATGTTGACAACATCTTCGTCATATGGCCACATGGTAGAGACAAGTTGAATGGTTTCCTCATGCATCTCAGTTCCATACACCAGAACGTCAAGTTTACCATGGAAGTCAAAGTGGATGGAGTGATCCCTTCTGGATGTCTTGGTTAAAATAAGAGTAGATGGCAAATTGGGCCACGGCATGTACCATAAGAAGACGCACATCGTCCTTTACTTACATGCAAACAGCTGCCACCATCAAGCGCAGAGGAATGGTGTCTTCAAAATATTGGTTAACATGGCCCTTACTCTGTCACAATGAGAGCCTTAACCAAGAACTTCAACAGAAAAAACGACTACATAGAGAAACAAATTCAGAGAGCTCTACATTTGAAAATGACCATACAACTGGAGGAAACAGAAAAGAAAGCTGAGCAGGATGGGGGTTTAGCATTTATTCCATTCTGTGGCACTTTATTGGAAAAGATGCCCAGAATTCTTCAAAAAAATCAAGTGAAGACTGTCTTCCATCCACCAATTAAGACACTGGCACTGCTTGGTAATGTCAAGGACAATCTGGGACTACAAAAATCTGGAGTCTACCAGACTCCCTGCAAATGTGACACGACTTACATAGGTCAAACAGTGCATACTATCAAAGATTGTTGCCAAGAACATCAATGGCTCACCTGACTGCAGCAGCCTAACAAGTAGGTGCTTGCTGAACATTGCCTCTCACAATTACAAAGAATGAATTATGCCAGACCAAGGTTCTGACACAAGACATATAAATACCGGGACTGTATCATTAAAGAATCTATCTAGATTTGAGTACAGGAACTGCTGATCAATCGAGATAGCGGTTACATCCTTAGTAAGGCCTGGGAACCTGCTGTGAATCTGATTGAAAGGAGAAAAGAGACTTCTCACCACGAACTAACTTCGACAACAGGCACGTGCCCCTGGACGCAGACTGCAAAGGGAACAGATGCTAGACACCCCGCACTTGGGTGGGTGTGGATCGTGTTCAGAATACCTGGGGGGGGGGGGGGGGGGGGGGGGGGGATAAAAGTCCAGCACCGGCACCTTGGTGGTCAGTTTGTCAGTACACCTGGTGACGGCAATGTTGTCGCTTGCCGAAACATTGTGTCCGCTGGACACTAACACCCAGCTGTTCACCCGTGAATTCTTTCATCAACTTGCCTGTAGTTTCAGTACTCTCTGCATTACACTTCTTTAGTAAGGGCACAACTCAATGTGCTTTAGGTCCTCTGGAGAAATACTTTACTTAAAGAAATATTTATTATGTTTGTCAGTGGAGTTTGTACTCTATCTAAGCAACTGTTCAGAACAGAGACTGGAACTTCATCCAAGCCTGCTGATTTCTTGTTGTTATTATTATTTCTGTATTGTCTTCCCAAATTCAAGCTCTGTTGTGGGAAACATCATTGTACTTGCTTAGTAATTCATTGTTTGTGCTTTATGTGTTTCATGAGGGAACATCAGAAAGTAACTTACACATTATTATAGCAGGCCAAGTAGCATTTATTGAATACTGCACTACATTTCAAAGTGATACACACATTGCTATTTTTTAACATAGACATTAAGCACTTCCAAACTATGGTCAGAACATTCAACCAATCATCTAATTCCCATGTGGGGTGCTCCACAATTGAATAAATCAAAGACCACAACTCCCTGTTGATGGTGCAATTTTGCATTTTTTCCGTGGAGGTGAGATGGTTAGTCTCCAATCCGTAGATACTCTTTCTCTGTTGCAGGTATGAAATAACAGGTCCATGTCTCATTGTCCACAGTGACACAGCTTATGAAATCATCGTGTTCCACGAAATAATGCTTAAAGAAATCCAGAGATGCCATAAACCTTGTGCTTGTGGCATGCAGGTGACAATGATTGCAGAACCCAGCACAATCAAAATTTCCCATGCTGCAGATGATCTCAAATGATGGAACGTGGGCTGCCTATTGAGATGCATATCCAATGAGCAACGCCCCCAGTAGTCATTCTGTGAGTGCTGTAAATCATTTCTTCGACTGTCTGGAAATTGCCGTCTGTGGTCAATGTCGATGGGCTCTCTTACCAATTAACATAACACATCTGCAGCCTTGGTCAAATGTTTGGCATCATTTCACTATGACATCACATTACATTTATTTCATATAACACCAGAATTTCATAGTGAATCTGTGTGCAGTTTAGATGTTTTGCCTACACGAATCTTGCTGTCCCACATACACCAACTTTAGAGTACATTTCCAGTTGCCATGCCAATTCACTCCCACAATGTGGTGCACCTGTTGTCCATACCATAGCAGAACTGTGACTGCTATACATTTGAGCTTTTGGCCACAATGCCTTCTTCTAAAGAAGAAGAAAAAACCACACGCACACACCAGTGCGCGACCCCCCCCCCCCCCCCCCCTCACTCTCTCTCACACACACACACACACACACACACACACACACACACACACACACACACACACGAGATCGCTGTCTCTGGCCGCTGAAGCCAGACTCAGCTGCCAGAGACTAAGTGAGTGAGTGAAAGGTGTGTGTGTGTGTGTGTGTGTGTGTGTGTGTTTTCCACTTTAGAAGAAAGCTGAAGGCTCTAATACATAGAAGTTGACTAGAGTGGTCCAATGAAGGCCATAACATGTAAATAATAATAAATAATAACATAGTAGTCTTTTTCTTATATATATCTTCAACTCAACATCTCCTTCATATGGCAAGATGCAATATATCTTCTTCACCATTGTGTCACTATTCCATCCTCGATTTACCATTGTTTTACAAAATTTTGTTCCCCAGGTTTTTCTTTTATTCTGGCCACAGCTCTGATTTGTATATTACAGTTTCATGTGTTATGACATCTCATAATACTTTGCTTTTGAATTAGTGTAGCACTTTTGTAAAGAACTGAAAAACTGAATTGTCTGGAAGGACATTCTAATACTAACTGTTACCCATCTATTTTCCTTTGCTGCTGCTGTTGAAGTGGCTACTTTTGTAAATGCCTCCTCAAAAATTAATTTAATCACTGAGCTGAGTTTACAGACTTCAGGATCTACATCGTTTTCCATATACACTTCATCCTATGTTAGATTTTCGAATGTCTTAGGAAAAATTCGTATTTTATGTTCCAAGAAGATTCTTTTAAAAGCCTGCAGTTTTGTAGATTTTATTAATCCTATCTTTAGCTTAAATATCAGACAGTAGTGATCCGAGAGCCAAGATATTTTATAACTATTTTAAATTTTACCTTTTGATATTTGTAAGCACATAGTCGAAGACGGATGCTGAACTTTTTGATACCTTAGCAGCACCATTTACTGTTTGTGCCATGCAAAAGTGTTCATAACTGAAATTATTATTAATTCCTCCCCCCCCATACCTGTGTTAATATTCAAGTCTCCACATATTATTATACCATTAGTTTTGAGAGCTGAGACATGTTCTTGGAGTTCAATTAATGTGATAAAGAAAGTGTCCACATTACCATTAGGCGAGTGGTACACAAACAGAATGACTGATTTCTTACAGATGCTTCGTTAGTTCAATGGCTGCCAATACACAGTGTTTACCTACACTAATTGTGATTAAATTTCCTCTATCTTCAAAATGTGTGCCACTACTAAGAAAAATGATTAAACATCACATTATATCAGAAACCAGTAATTCCAATGACTGACTTACGGCTACAGGGAATGTGCTGAAACAAGTGACAGGACAACCAGCAACAGAACAAGATAATGTCTCTCTTCAATTGAATATAAGTGCTATAAATGATGAGCCAGAGGTATCAAATATATATATGATAATCATTTCTTAAATGTCATAGAAAATATGGGGACAAACAGTTCAAGAGAAAAATCACAACAGTTTGTTGAAAAAGCAATGCTCATATAATTCAATCATATGAATGTATCACCAACTTATCCTTCTGAACTAAGAACAACATATATTCTCTAAAAATAAAAGTGCATCTGGATTTGATAGAGTTTCCAACAGAGTACAAAAGATTTGTTCGCAAATAAGCAGCCCAGTCTTATCTGAAGTATGTATTGCAAAATGACTAAATGAAGACTTTTCCAGAGAAACTGAATTATGTCATCGTTA
The DNA here is from genome assembly GCF_023864345.2 of Schistocerca serialis cubense. Lineage (NCBI taxonomy): Eukaryota > Metazoa > Arthropoda > Insecta > Orthoptera > Acrididae > Schistocerca > Schistocerca serialis. Next base: position 238,921,376 of record NC_064642.1, read on the forward strand.
AACACATCTATAAGAAAGATGATAGGAGAGATGTCAATAACTATCAAACTGTTTCACTACAGACATCATTTTGCAAAATATTTTAGAACATGATGTATTCTAGAGTAGTATATCTCACATGAGTGACAATAATAACCTCATTATATCATGGCTTGCAGTTCACAAGAGTTGCTCTACTGAGAATGTCATTTACATGTTCACTCAACAAACTTTACAAGCATTAACTAGGAAAATAGCGCTGGCTGGCATTTTCTGCAACCTATGTAAGGCATTTATTTGTCTGGGTGAACAACAATTTCCTCCTAGATAAACTGAGGTTTTATGGAACTGATGGTATAGCCAACTAATGGATAATGTCACATACAACCAAAAGAACGCAGAAAAGTTGTACTTAGTAATTCACCCATGATAGTCCAAGGACGTTGTTCTGATAGGGTAGAAATAACATATGTGGTTCCTCAAGATTCAAAATTAGGCCCACTATTCTTCCTTATGTATGTAAACAAACTTCCACATATTAAGCAGAATTAATTCTTTTTGTGGCTGGTGCTAGTATTATAATCAATCCAGGCATACAAACAGCAACATAAGAAATGGTACATAATGGTCTTATACATATCATTGACTGGTTTTCTATACATGGTCTCTCACTCAATTTTAAAAAGATGCAACATAGTCAGTTCAGCCCATCCAGAGGTACTTCATCAATGACAAGTATAACACATCGTGAGGAAATAATAAATAGGATAGAAAGTTCAAAATTCTATGATGTAACCTCAATTCGAAAAAGCACATTTTAGAACTCTTAAAACAACTTAGCTCACTGACATTTGCTCTTAAGAAGGCTTTCTCAGGATAGCTTATGTCTATTTTTAAGAATATTCTACCAATGAGCCGAAGTCTACCATCTGCTTTACCCATGACTGGGCCTATGTAATCACTCCATCTCATATCCCTATAAAGTGTTATACCCAAATAGTTGTACGAGTTGGCAGATTCCAACTGTGACTCATTCATACTATAGTCAAAGGGCACTAAGGTTTCTTTCTTCTTTCTTTCTTTTTTTTTTTTTTTTTTTTGTGAACGTCATATGGAATAATGTCTTAACTGCTCAAAACCATGTTGTAAGAATAATATCATATGGAATAATGTCTTAACTGCTCAAAACCATGTTGTAAGAATAATATCTGGTGCTCAGTCATGATCATCTTGTAGGCATTTTGACTATTACTTCACAGTATATTTATTCTCTCATGAAGTTTGTTGCAATTCTAAAAGAACAATGGTGTACATAACTACAAAACCAAAAGAAAAAAGTGACACTCATTATGTCACATTAAGATTGTCTTTAGCACAAAAAGGTGTGCACAACCCTGCAATACAAGTTTTTAACACTTACACAGTGATATAAAATACAAGACAGACAGCACAGAATAAACTGCAAAAGTTTCTCCTTGACAACTCATCCTATTCCATAGAAGAATTTTGTATTACTGTAATGAGTAAAAGGTGGTGGGTAGGAATTACTAAATCACGTGTGTGTGTGTGTGTGTGTGTGTGTGTGTGTGTGTGTGGGGGGGGGGGGGGGGGGGGGGGGGGGGGGGAAGAGACCACAAATTCTTGTAAATGATCAGCGTGTAAACATATTTACAAAATAATTTTATTGTGCAAATGATTCATGGAACATGAAAATAACTAAGCAATCTCTGATATAAGGATGTGATCCCCCACACTTTAAAATCTGTAGCTCTAAAGTAGCAACTTGGACAGCCATATGACAATAACACACTGTACTGCATTTCACTATTTCTACAACAGTTTTCTGTAATGCATATCACATCACTCCTGAAAGATTGCAATTCAACTTCAAGCTGGTGTACTTTATTTTTAAAAAGATAACATATTTTGATGAAGACTACATAATTCTGAGCAAATTGCTGTGTTGTTTGTGCACTGTGGTGTTGTACTTTCAACCTTTCATGTATATCTTGAGAAACATTCTGAACCAACAGACACTTAAGGAATAATCACAAAAATGACCTAGTCCTCTTGAGCGTGACAACAGATATTCGGCTATGTGGGGCCCCAAGCCAACCTTCTATATTCCAATTCCACTAACTGTCCTTTACCAGTTCTGTTGAAAAGCAGACCATGCCTAGTGTAGTAACATCTCAAAATAGCCCTATCAGCACCCACGAAATCTGCGTCCAGTGAACAGTCATCAGTGCTATCTCTAGTTCTGCACCAATTCGCCATACAGCACTGCCACGACAACGCCAATGATACCGCCAGAACTGCTCAACTGTGCTCACATTGGAGCTACTACTTGGGAAAGTAGTCTTACTCATGTCATCACCTATCCTGTGCACTCCTTCCCTATCCAAGCTGCTTCCTATCCCATCCATTATTGGATCATCTTTAATGATACGGTTACAACTAATGTCCTACGCCAGGGATGCAGACTGCTGCTTGCGATTCCCCACGCTGTCAGTCATTAATATTGTGCTGATCCATTCCTTACCTTTTGTTCATGTTTTTTAATTATTTATTTTTTCTCATCTTTCACTCCCTTCTAGGAAGGATGAATGGGCACTTCGAAAACTAAGGTCTTTTGAGCCAAGTCAGTCTAGCTGACAATAGGGCAGGGGGATCCCAAATCGGAATTTTTTTTTTTGCTACCTTTCCGTAGTCACGTTGAGGTGTTTGTGGCCTGGGGCACTAGCAATTCTGTACAACCCTGCCCTAAACACATTATCACATGATTCAGACCAGTACTCTGTTTGAAAATACTGGTGACCTGATACTCTTCCCCTAACTTCTCCTGTAACTGAGGGTATACATCTCTGTAATGACTGCTACCTAGCAGTACTTTCTTCTTCATAAAACTTGTGTTATTCTTATGACATGTGTCCACTAGCAAGTAACTTCAACAACTAACTTCTGTAAGCACTTGCTGAGGTGTTCAGACTAGTATAAAAACTTGCAGAAGTTTAATTCTGCAAGTTGCTTGAACCAGTTAATTTCAAGTACTTGCAGAAGTGTTTCCACTAGAGTTGCGTTATGAGAGAAGCAAGACGAAGTTTACAGAGTTGTGTTTACGAAGCAGAGAAGCCGCCACCATTGTAGCATCATCATCATCATTAGTGGAAAACCATGATAAAAACAACAAATTATGAAGGAAGAAGTATTTGGGTGAAGAAATACATACAGAGACGTACATAGGAGTTTTAAGAAACATTACTGAACGATCTAATCAGAGGACTTAGCTCAGATTAAAAACTCTCTGAGAATTTTGCATGTAAGTTTTGAAAATCTATTGTCTATTGCACAATACAATACTTAAAAAAAATCATATACAAAAATGCTGCAAGCTGTATCACCAAGAGATTGCCTTTTAATTATATTTATGGATTGGAAACACTAACAGCCAACCAGCTACAAAATACAGATTTATTAAACCCTCACCATGGTTTCAACAGTTTTAAAACTGTCTTCTTCTAAAGGTATTGTAACTATTAACAAATATTACGACATTTTGTATGGAAGAGAGATGGCATCATTACAATAAGCAAAATTATAGGAGATCTTAACAAATAATATTAGTGAAGCATAGTCACGTAGAGTCACATATTATCAAAATCCGATGCAGGAGTCGTTGACACTCCTTAGTACATTTGCCCGTCATCCACTTAATTACCATTTAAAATACATGACTTAAACGTATTGGTACTCTAATGTAGGGATTTTTCTTAAAACTTTTTATAATAGCACACACTATCTTTTAGTTACTCTTCAATGTTTGCAAACAATAATTATTACAAATGTAACACATTTATTTTCACACTAAGATCAAAAATTAAATAAAATATAAAGACATCTCAGACTACCATTCTAATTTCCCTTTTGGTGAAACAAAGTAATCAGGAACTTCATTTCGCACTCCCTTGGTTAATGTTGGCCAGTTATATTTGTTTAGGGGTTCCAATGGTGCAATTGTTTTGGCCCATCTGTCTGCCATTCATTTTTGACAGTGATATTTTCGTATTAGTAGTGAATACAAGAAACTTTTGCAAGTGTGAGAAAAACTTGCAGCAACAGGCAAGTTCTACAGGTACGTGCAGCAAGACGAAAGAAACTGTTTTCACTATCATGTGAAAGCTATCACTAACTTGTGGAAGCTACTTCTGCAAATTGACAAAACTTGTACAAGTTGACTTGCTGCAGGGGTTTCCATGTCAAGGAAATTGCAGAAGTAGCTTCTACAAGTGACTTTGGAAGTTTACTTTGTAATTGATACCATTTTTAGGCTTCCACCTCATGGAGGCTCTTCTTCCCTCCAATCTAGTAGCTGTTTTTGGTAGACACAACAAAACTGTCAGACAGCATCACCCTTTTCTCAGCCTTCCTACCAAATACCAGTTCCCAACCATCCCTCTTACCACCACTCCCTTCCTTCATCCTCACTGGGCCTCTTCTAGCTTCTTCTAATGTGCCTGAAAAGCATAGAGCTTACTTTCGTGCTCCTCATTAATCCATTCCTGCTGCATACTTACAAAGTAATTTAATAGTAATTACCATATTTATCAGTTTGAGGAGATTAGTGCTAGTCATAATTTGTTGTTAGCAAACTTCACAGAAGTTGACACAAGTGGTTACTTCTGCCTGTTACTGCATAACTTGACCTGGTCCATGTCCCTGAATGTTCTCTTTCATGATGGGATTTACAGAACATGGTGTGTGTGTGTGTGTGTGTGTGTGTGTGTGTGTGTGTGTGTGTGTGTGTGTGAATGAATGAATAGATCAATGCTGAGGGACTAAGAATGCCAAATTTTAGTAATTTGTAACAATATGCCAAGATTGAAGAACATGTTGCTCACTGCTAAACGTTCCGATTCCTGCAGCTAGGCCAGTCTTTTAGAGGTATTTGCTACTGTCAAGTATACTGATGAATTCCTCAGGATGCGATGTGCGGCAAGTTGCAACCATCCTGGACATTAACAGTTAGTGAAAAGCTGCCATAGCGATTAATTTGACAATATATTTATTAAAAACACATCTATATTACTACTCCAAAATGCAAAATTAAGTGCCTGGCAGAGGGTCATCAAACCACCTTCACGTTATTTCTCAACCATTCCACTTTCAAACAGTATGCAGGAGAAATGAACGCTTGAATCCTCCTGTGCGAGCTATAATTTCTCTTATTTTATCATGATCATCATATCTCCCTATGTAGTTGGGTGCCAACAGAATATTTTTGCAATCAGTGGAGAATGTTGGTGATTGAAATTTCAAGAGACGATCCTACCACAAAGAAAAAGGCTGTTTTATTGATCGCCACCTCAATTCACACATCATGTCTGTGACACTTTCTCCCCTCTTTCATGATAATACAAAACAAACTGCTCTTCTTAGAGCCTTGCCTATATACTCCATCAGTCCCATCTGGTGCAGATCACATACCACACAGCAATATTCTAGAAAATGGCAGACAAATATGTAAGCAGTCTCTTTAGTAGTCATGCTGCATTTTCTAAGTGTCCTGTCAATAAATGACAGTTCTTAGTTTGCTTTGCCCACATTATCTATGTGATTATTCCAATGTACGTTATTCATAATATTGTACTACCTAAATATTTAATATTTAATTGAACTTACAGCCAATAGATTTGTGTGATTTCTTGCATAACCAAACTATAGTGGATTTCTTTCTGTACTTACGTGAACGACATCACACTTTTCATTCGTTAAAATCGATTGCCACTTTTCACACCATGTAAAGTCATCCAATGACTAAAAGCAACTGCAAAATGATTTAGGCAAGATGTAAATGACAGCATCATCTCCACACAATATAAGAGAGCTAAGTTGTTTATGTAGATCAGGAACAGCAGGGAGCCTTAGGGAATGCCAGATATTACTTCTGTTTTACTCTATTACTTTCTTTCAATTACTACAAACTGTGACCTTTCTGACAGGAACTCAGGAAACATGTCGCGCAACTTAGGTGATACTCCTCAGGCACACAATTTGATTAAAATCTCTTGTGAGGAACAGTGTCAAAATCTTACTGGAAATCTGATAACATTGAATCAATCTGACATCTCCTGTTGATAACAATCATTAAATTGTGAGAACAAAGAGTTAGTTGTATTTCACAAGAATGAGATTTTCTGAACCCATCCTGACTGTCAATAAATTGATTTCTTTCAGGTAATTCACAATGTTGAAACACAATATATGTCCCAAAACCCTACAACAAATTGGCATTACTGATACGGATCTACAGGGTTGTCCCTCGGAAGTTTCGGATGAGATTATCTCAAAAACTATACATCGGGTAAAAATAGTGGGTAAAACAAGTTTGTATGCTCAAAGGGGGACATCAAATGATACTACACGTGACCCCTAGCCCCCACCCCCTTGGGTGGGGAGGGGGGGCAACTTTTAAATATTAAATGGAAACCCCCATTTTTTGTTGCAGATTCTGATTCTCCATAAAAAAGTAATCAAGTTTTGTCTGAAACATTTTTTTAACCCATTGACAGATGGCGCAGAAATCGAGAAAAATTAAAATTGGGAAAGGACTCCGATTTATTTAGAATGATCCACTTCGCTTTCAGACTGTGAACTGTAAACATCGACTGACAAAAGTAAATTATTCTTTAGCAAAACATGGCTCACTATCCTCCTACAGAGATTGTTGATATGATGTTAATTTTAGGTGAATGCCATAACAATTACACTGCAGCTGTGCAATTGTATGAGGATCATTTCCCAATAGACGGCATCCAAGCAAAAACATTATTCCTATTCGAAATTGCACTCAACGAGCTCGAAATGGATGCATGCACCGTAAACCTCGTCATCACAAATACAATGAAAATAACGCTCGTACCCTTACCGTTCTTGACTGTGTTCAACTGGATCCAGAAATGAGTAGTCGTGTGATTCTTTGGAATACCGAAATCAACTGTTTTGAGGATTTTCAAGGCATATAAATAACATGCGTATCATATCACACTGACACAGGCATTAATGCCGAAAGACATGCAAATACGCATGCATTTCTGCCAATGGGACTTGGAAATGATAAAGAGGTGACAATGAATTTTGTTTAGATATGTTGCGTTCACCGATGAAGCCACAATCAAAAACAATGGCGAATTAAATCATCATGATTGTCATTAATGGTCCCCTGTCAATCCACACTGGCACAGACCCGTTGACAATCAACACAAGTGGTCATTAATGGTCTGGTGTGGAATTTTAATGGTTACTTGATAGGGCCGTATTTTTTTGACCGAAATGTTACTGGGGAATCTTATTTACAACTTCTCCGCAATGATTTGTTGGTTTTAATGGAGATGTTGATTTAGAGACTAGGCAACAAATGTGGGTTCAACAGGACGGAGCAGCTCCCCATTATGCTAAAAATGTGCGGAATGTTGTAAATTTACAGTAACCTGGTCAGTGGATAGGATGCGGCGGACCAATTCAGTGGCCTCCATGTTCACCAGACCTAACATCTCCTGATATTTTCTTGTGGGGTTATTTAAAAAATATTGATTATGAAAGACAGTCTACAACCTGAAACGACATGGAGCAACACATTCGAAGAGCGTGTGCAGCCATGCCACATGATGTGTTGCTCAAAACTGTGGACAACTTTCGCAGGTGATTGACATTATGCATTGAAGCAAATGGGGATAATTTTGAACAATTTCTTCATGGCTAATTTCATTAATTAAGCATCTCAAATTGAGAGAGGCAAGGGGACTCACACTAGTGAAGCATCCCAACATGTGAGAGGCAATGGGACTCACACTAATGAAGCATCCCATGGGAACATCATTCTACTACGTCCATGTCGTCGTTCCTGGGCAATGTTAAAAGTAGGATACAACACATTTTGTACAAATATAGCTTAACTTGGTGTAATGAAAGAATTGGTGCACATTTTGTATCAATTTGATGCATCCTTCTCGGATCATTCTAAATAAATCGGAGCTCTTTCCAAATTTTAATTTTTTCTCGATTTTAGTGCCATCTGTCAATGGTTTAAAAAATGTTTCAGACAAAACTTTATTACTTTTTTATGGAGAATCCGAATCTGCAATAAAAAACGGGAGTTCCATTTAAGATTTAAGAGTTGCCCCACCCAAGGGGGTGGGGGCTGGAGGTCATGTGTAGTATCATTTGATGTCCCCCTTTGAGCTTACGAACTCGTCTTTCCCACTATTTTTACTCTATGTATAGTTTTCGAGATAATCTCATCCAAAACTTCAGATGGACCACCCTGTATAATTCAGCGGATTACTCCTGATCCAATCATTTGACAACCTATTCAATAAGATATTATTATACAAGACGCTATAATTAAGATTTGACATCTTCAATGAGGGCAAATGGAATCAGCCTAGACAAGAAACAGAAAAGCCGAAAGTAATGTCAAAAGTGATATAATTTATTACGTGGAGAGGCCTTGAAATATTTACATAGGCTGCATGAACAGTGAACAACTGTGTATTCAAATTGAATGATTATTGTAGCAGACTAGTCGAATACGCAAAATACTAATGAACTGGGATGGTAATGTGTGTGTTGTGGTCTTCAGTCCTAAGAATAGTTTGACGCAGCTCTCCATGCCATTCCGTCTTGTCAAGCCTCCTCATTTCAAATTTTTACTTCTCATACTTCCATTCAATACCAAACTGGTGGCCCCTTGACATCTTAGAATGTGTCCTATCAACCAATCCCTTCTAGTCAGGTTGTATCACAAATTTCTTTTCTCCCCAATTTAATTCAGTATCTCATTAGTTACATGATCTACCTACCCAATCTTCAGCATTTTGCTGCAGTATCACATTTCAAAAGCCTCTATTCTCTTCTTGTCTTAACTGTTTATTGTTGAATTTTCACTTTCATATGCAGCTACACTCCCTACAAATACTTTAAGAAAAGACTTACCAACACTTGAGTCTTTATTCAGTTTTAGTAAATTTCTTTTCTTCAAAAACGCTTCTGTTGCCACTGCCAGCTTACATTTTATATCCTCTCTACTTCAGTCATCCTCAGTTATTTTGCTGCCTAAATAATAAAACTCATCTACTATTTTAAGTCTCTCATTTCCTAATCTAATTCCCTCAGCATCACCTTTTTTAATTAGACTACATTCCATTATCCTTGGTTTGCTTTTGTTGATGTTCATCTTATATCCTCTTTTCAAGACACTGTCCATTCTGCTTAACTGCTCTTGCAATTCCTTTGCTGTGTCAAACAGAATTACAATGTAATCAGCAAACCCCAAAGTTTTTTAATTTCTTCTACCTGAACTTTAATTCCTACTCTAAATTTTTCTTTTGTTTCCTTTACTGCTTTTCCAATAAACAGATTGACTGACATTGGTAATAGCCTACAGTCCTGTCTCACTCCCTTCTCAATCACTGCTTCACTTACATACCCCTCAACTCATAACTGCTGACAGGTTTATGTCCAAGTTGTCAATAGGCTTTCACTCCCTGTATTTTATCCCTGCTATCTCCAGAATTTTGAAAAGGACATTTCAGTCAACACTGTCAAAAGTTTTCTTTAAATCTACAAATGCTATAAATGTAGATTTGCCATTCCTTAGCCTATCTTCTAAGAGAAGTCTTAGTGTCAGTATTGCCTCGCATGTTCCTACATTTCTCTGGAATATAAAATGATCTTCCCCAAGGTTGGCTTTTACCAATTTTTCCATTCTTCTGGAAAGAATTTGCGTTAATATTTTGCAACCATGACTTATTAAACTGATAGTTTGATAATATTCACACCCGTGAGCCCCTGCTTTCTTTGGAATTGGAATTATCACATTCTTCTTATTTACTCTGTCTTATATACCCTAGACACCATGTGGAATAGCTAGTTTTGTCTTGGCTGGCTCTCCCAAGGACATCGACAGTTCTAAGGGACTGTCGTCGTCTACTCCAAGGCTCTTGTTTCAGCTTAGGTCTTCAGCACTGTCAAATGCTTCTCACAGTGTCATATCTCCCACTTTCCCTTTATCTACTCCCTCTTCACTTTCTACAATACTGCCTTCACATTAATTTCCCCATTCCGTAACACCTCTATATATTCCTTCCACCTTTCCACTTTCTCTTTTTTGCTTAGTGCTGGTTTTCTACCTCGGCTCTTCATATTCGTACAGCTGCTTCTCTTTTCTCCAAAAACTGCTTTAAATTTCCTTTGGGTGGTATCTGCCTCTCATCTAGTTATATGTGCTTCTAAGGACTTACATTTGTCCTCTAGCTATTTCTATTTAATCACTTTCCACTTCCTGTCAATCTAATTTTTTGGGCATTTCTATTCTTTCGCCTGCTTCCTTTGCTGCACTTTTATATTTTCCCTCTTCATCAATTAAATTCAATAAATATATCCTTTGTTACCTAATGATTTCTAATAGATCTTGTCTTTTCATCTATTTGATCCCCCACTGCCTTCACTGTTTCATCTATCAAAGCTATCCATTCATCTTCTACTGTATTCCTTACCCCTGTTCTAGTCAATTGTTGCCCAATGTTCCCCCTGAAACCCCCAACAGCCTCTAGTTCTTTAATGTATCCAGGTCCCACCACCTCAATTTCCTGAACTTTTGCAACTTCATTAGGTTCAATTTACAGTTCATAGCCAGTAAATTGTGATTGAATACACATATACCCCTGGAAATTACTAACAATTTGAAACCTGGTTTTGATATCTCTGTCTTACTACTGTATAATCAATCCAAAACCTTCTAGTGTCTCTAGATATCTTCCATGTATACAAGTTTCCTTCACAATTCTTAAACCAAGTGTCAGCAAAGAATAAACTATGCTCTGTGCAAAATTCTAGCAAGTGGCTTCCTCTTTAATGCCTTTCCTCTAGTCCATATTCACCTACAATTTTTACTCTTCTTACTTTTCTTACTATCGAATTCCAGTTCCCCATTACAAGTAAATATTCACCTCCCTCAAGTATCTGAATTATTTATTTTCTCTCATCATACATTTCTTCTGTCTCTTCATCATCTGCAGAGCTGGTTGGCATATAAACTTGTACCACTGTGGTGGGTGTTGGCTTTGTGTCTATCTTGGCTATGATAATACGATCACTACACTGTTCACAGCAGCTTGCCAGCATTCCTATTTTCTTATTCGTTATTAAATCCCCCCCCCCCCTTTCCGCTATCTCATTTTGTATTTATAACCCTGTATTCACCTGACATAAAGATGGTGATATGTTACATAATTACCGAGCATAGAGGGCACAGGCATCATCAGCTAGAATGGCATACTAATGCAAAGTGATCACACATTATAACTACGACACTGTTAAAGAAATCTAATTAAAAAAGTGGACCTCAGCTACATATGATGTCAAATGTAATCTGTTACAGTCAGAAATGTTACACTTATTAAAATATTCAGGGCTATTATTTAGCAACAATACAATATCCTGGAATATTTTAATATTTGTGTCATGGATGAGTAATAGCCACATATATTTTAGTAAGTCTAAAATATGTCACACATCAAAAAATACACAAATAGCTCATGTTGTTCACCCGATGCAACACCAACGTCGAAACATATCAAGTGCTTACAAAATGGTACTACTTCCATAGAGGCCACTTGAGTTACTATACATACTAACAACATTTCTGCAAAAGTAGCATTTGTGGGCATTAGTGTTTCACTTCCTTTTAAAGAGCAAACCAATCTAATCATGAATATGGTAGGCCTAAATGAAATAGAACTACAGTGGAACTTCAATTTTACATTCTCCAATTTTACATTTTTCGCGATTCTACACCAAAAATTCATAGGCCCTGTGAAAAACCAATGAGATCAATGCTAAAAATTTCCCAATTTTACATTTCTTTCTAGTAAGGTTTACCTTGATTCTTCGTTCTTACTCAATATCTCACTTGACTTGGTCCTGTTTTCTTCCTATTGGCTTTTGGTGTGACTGAACAAGTTACAAGTAGCTCAAAACACAGATGGTTTGCAGCAGTAATCGAAAAATGAGACACTCGACGCAAAGTGTTCCGGAATGAGCCAATACACGATGAAAGGGCCCAGCCACCGCCTTTACTTATGCCACTTGTAAATCAGTCTCATCTTGATTCACATATTTCTGATGTACTGTATTCGGCAACAATATCAATTGTCAATCTTTTAAATCCAAACACAGATTCTTAAAGAATATGCTCAGTCATAATTGAAGAAACGATGCCCCCTTTCTGGTTAGTGAAATCTTATTGGCTTGCGACCTGTTAAGTCACCAAATAGCCAACGCAGCCACCACACCACAATAACACATGTAAAATGAGCTCACCTATTGGATGAATGGAGAGGGGGAGTGGCCCTTCAGTGACAGGAGTACAAGTATGGGTGAAAGCATTTTGTGAAATGTTGAAAATATACTTTTCATGTAGATGAGTGCTATGACAGAGATGTCACACAGAAATGGAACAAGGGTTCTGATATAGCACATTTTAAAAACTTTTGTGTTCAAAATTTGACACGATACAGTCACAACAACTACATACACTACTCATTTATATAATTTGCACCACACACACCATACACTCTACATTGTAAAGATTGGCAGCAGTGATAGTGGGCATGAAGCAAAACTGTAGCATCTGAAATTTCTTTAAAATTTACATTTTACACAGTGCAGAGAAATTCACTAAGCCGTCTTCTAATAAGCTTGTAATGTCAGTTGGGAAGTAAACTCATTTTTTCCATGTCTATGTTTCTCTCATCAAGCCTAAAATAACACTTTAATAGTGATGAACATATGAAGTGTGCCTCATAAGAAAAACATTAAACAATAACAGCAATGGTGACAAAGTACGTCATTAAGTAAATGTCAGCATTTATACTTATGGTTTAACCACTTTGCTGCTCTGATGTTTTCATCAATTTTTTGCTTTTTTCTGAGTGAGCACAAAGAATAATCTCTCAAAAATGCATGTTTCGAACCTATACGTACTTGTATCATGTTGGAAAACAGCTCAATTACCTTGTACACAGATACCAATTCCAATTTTTTATTCGTTTTTACTTGCTGTCATACATCTGTGATTTTTTAAAAACTGATGAAATTCATTACCGCAAATTATTGTATAAACATTATAGTGTATGTTTCATTTCCTTAATTTAGCAGATTTTATACAAAGTATTGGAGAGGTCTGCAATTTTTTAACCACGTATGCCGTTTACATGTGTTTTTGCTCATATTTTGGTATCCTCAATTCTGCATTTTCCTCAATTTTGCGATTTTAAGTCTGGACTGCACAAAAAGATGGAATAGGGGTTTTACTGTAGTTACAGTGACGATCCTCTTTCATAAATGTGATTCAGTCCAGACTGAAGTGTCTTACTGTCCTTGTATGGTTACTGTTTGAAAAGTGACTGTATTTACTCTAGCTCTAGAGCTCATCTACACTAGGTCTAGTGAAAAAACTGAAAATCCCTTCTTATAGCTTTCCCCCTAGTGTTCCAAGATCAGTGTTAACTTATTCCACACAATCCATACTGGTCAGAGAGTCAGGAACAGCATTCACAAAATGCACCTGAAATTATCTGCTACTAAATAACTGAGAGAAGGAAAGATCCTTAGAGTTAATTATCCATTCAATTATTGAATCTGTAGACCGTCTACTGATGTAAGATAAAAGAAAACAACATTCATCTAAAGAAATTCATTTTACGATTGCAGCTGGATCTTCAAGTCGACTCAGCAGTGGCAGCATCTGATATCATGATGAGTGTAAGTTGGGGCATTAAAATATTGTGTCAACTTGACTTGGGACCCCAGCTGCTAACCAAAGAATAGTATCACAAGATGTTTCACTAGGACAGCCTCCAAAGTCACATGGGAAATCTAGAATGGCAGAATGAGGATTTGAACCACAATCCACCAAGATGCAAGTTCATAGTGCCAAACACTACACAACCTACTCAGGATTGTATAACAGAGAAAATATCTTAACTACTACCTGCACCTCACATCAATGATAATGTGATATTTACTACGATTTTTGGTAGACTGGGTCTAAATCACACATAACATGTTTCTTGCAGAATCTTTCTGGAAACATACACTGCACAGTAATCATCTATAGGAGCAGGTTCCACATTTATGTTGGCTTGTGTTTAGTCAGTCAATACACACGATTCTTTCAAAAAAAGGACATGTCATCAACAACAAAACTGATGAGAGATTAGCCACTTTGTACTATCAGAGTAAGATCCAAAGAGTAGTCTTCAAGAAATTAATGACCTCATGTGGATGAGCAGATCAAAAGAAAATTAAAAACATACATCATTAGCCATTCATTCTACAAATTACCGTGCCCAGTTACCTGGATTCATGGACTGAAAATTCTTGTTAGCTGTAAGGCAATAAAAGTGATCTCCTCTCTCTCTCTGTTAGCTGTAAGGCAATAAAAGTGATCTCTCTCTCTCTCTCTCTCTCTCTCTCTCTCTCTCTCTCTCTCTCTCTGTGTGTGTGTGTGTGTGTGTGTGTGTGTGTGTGTGTGTGTGTGTGTGTGTGTGTGTGGGGGGGGGGGGGGGGGGGGAGGGGGGGGGGCATGTACATATGAAATTATTGTGAAGAAGGGCATCACTGGAACACATCACGGTAACACCAACAATTACAGTAGTAATAAAAGAGAACTCTGGAAAGTTTTGGAGCATTGAGTAACTTTTGTGTGGACTGTTCTGCAACCTCGACAAATGGTGTTAAATGCATAGTGTTGTAACAGGATCCACAAGACCTGTTTACTCTATTTCAAGTGATGGATCGTTCTCAGGTAGTACTTTACAAGATCTTAAACACTATTTTTCAAAATTTGAAAAATATGATTTACAATCTTTTTTTTCATACTTGAAATATTACATTTAAGATCTTATAATGTACCGCTTGAGAACAAACTTCGGCTCAAAATGTAGCCGCAAAAAACCAGCTCTGGTCGATCTTGTTACAACAGTGTGCATTGCATACAAGTTTTACAGCCATTCACAGATGCAACTGAAGATCTTTTAAGCTCTAAAAGAAGGCTATCTAAGGATCAGAAGGTTCTCTATCTTTTTTTAATGTACCTATTGACTGCCCAGCACCTTGACTACACTGATATGTAGCATAGCTTAAGGTCTAGGTAAGGTTTGAAGGTGATAATCTCATTCTGAGTTACTGAAGCCAATGAATAAAAATGCAGAAAATAGTTTATGGTAATAAAATTACATTTAGCACAACCTAATGTTTATGTCGCACCACATAAGGAGCATTTAGCCACATGTAATGTGCAATTTTCATCATAAAAATTGAAACTGCAAAATAAATTCAGAATACCTCTATTAGATATTGGTCATGTCTCTGATGAGTATTTTGATATGTATCATGTACATACCTATTGCACACAAAGCACAAAAAATGCAAGGAATGAGGGGGGTTGGGAGGGGGCATTACATAATCTTCACCTGACTAGTTACCTTTACACCTTCCATTTAGTGAATCATCTATAATGTTAATAATTACTGTTAAGTGAATAGTAGATAACACTGCTCAAGTCAGCACCAACCTAATAATGATGATACTGTCAAGGATTATTTCATAAATCATTAATTTCATGCTATTTTGTTATATTGCAACATTGCAGGAGAACTATGACTGTTATGACACAGTATAGATTATTTCCAGAATCAATCTTTCACTCTTCATCTGAGCATACACTGTTTTGGAATACCCTACTAGAAAAAAAATTGTGTTGGGCTGGGGCTCAAACGCAGGGCATTGTCATTTGTGGACAATGCTCTTGCTGACCAAGCTACCAAGCATGGCACACAGGAAACCACCTCACAGCTTCAATTCTTCCTGTATCTCTTACCAGCTTTTCAAATTTCACAGAAACTACGATAACATTGAGAGGCTAGCACTCCTGGAAGAAAAGATATAAAAGGAAAATGGCTTAGCCATGGCCTACCTAGATGATTGTTTCCAGGATGAATCCCAACCGGCAGCACTAGCTTCTATGAAATGTGGAAAGTAGAAGAGAGGTATGTTCAGAATTGACTGACGGTGGGTCATAAGTTGTGCCCAATTTACTAACTGCAACAGTACAGCTCATGAAATGTACTTTCAAAAGTATGTTATTCTCTTACAATTACAATGC